>NC_092562.1:14505520-14738020 GCF_037975245.1 Apostichopus japonicus | reverse complement strand
GCAAAAAAGAGTAATGGAATTTCTGAATGTGTTTCAGCTACAGCGCACATAGTACGTCAATATATTTGATATAATGTGATAGGCCTATTATTATATACTCAACTTGATAAACATTTCGCGACAGAGCTCGTATGAATCATTTGACATATATCAACAGTCTGGTTTAACCCTCAATCTAAGATGTTTACATGTATTTTGAAAATAATAAACACTTATATAAGATCGCGCTCACGCGACCACCCGGTGCTGATAGATCGGCTTTACTAACATACTAAAGTAACGATATAGGCTAAGTATAGGCGTGTTTGTTCACAAAAGCCTTTCTATGCGAACACATATTGTATTAATACAAGTACATGTGATGACTAATAAATCATGCACAAGAGGCTATAATCAGTTGCATGTGTACATTATAAGCCTTCCTCCTATAAGCGCGACGCTCCGGAGTTTAATATAAGCCGCTTTCTTTTTAATTTTCTTTCATCGGAGGGAAAGACGAAAATAGTCCTGGTGTAGATTGTTCGATGGTTATATCTTCAATTCTAGTTCGAATCCTTGGTTCCAACATTCTCAATGCATTACACAATCTAATTTCGCTACGTTGCGTAATCAATGAAAGCCACAGCTGGGGAGATCGATTAAATGCATTATACGTTCGGAAATGGCAAACCATACACGGTACGCTTCATTTCGTATAGCATACCGTGTATGGAATTGTAACATTGCAGGTGCAACCATAACATTAAAAAAAAAGTAATGAATAAAAAATCATATTAAGCCCTAGTTCTTACTTTGCTGAAATATTAATCCAATGTGTTCATGATATTGGCTACATAAGTGCTCTAGAGGTTAAATATAGACCTACATTCAATGTGCGCAGAAAATATGTCTATATATATATATATATATATATATATATATATATATATATATATATAGGCTATATATATAGGCTATATATAGGCTATATATATAGGCTATATATATATAGGCTATATATATATATGTTGATACTAGATGAGACTAGTGGAACACTAGTAGTTGTAACTCGGAGTTTCACGCTTTATAGCGATCTTCAGACAACTGGTAGCTT
Organism: Apostichopus japonicus; assembly: GCF_037975245.1. Classification (NCBI taxonomy): domain Eukaryota; kingdom Metazoa; phylum Echinodermata; class Holothuroidea; order Aspidochirotida; family Stichopodidae; genus Apostichopus; species Apostichopus japonicus. Next base: position 14,736,927 of record NC_092562.1, on the reverse strand, counting down.
CAAGTTATGCTCCATGAATATATAGGATCCTCGTCGGGATTACCGGGGATTATGCGGTTGTTGGTGTATTGTTCTGCCGGAGTATTCTCTTTCGCGTCCGTTCTGTTTGTGGGTTTGTAAGACTTTCTTCGGTGTTCGGCTGTTCGGCTGTTGGTGAAGAGCGGTGAGGTGGCAGAACGGGAGAGTGCACGTCTGCAGTACCTGAGGTCCCTGGTTCAAACCTCGGTGTCGACACTGACACCAATTTTCACCCCGCTCCTTTCTCGTGGTAGGAAAGTGGCTACACGTGGAAGCGGTACTCACGTCCTTCGGAGGGGACGTTAAATTGCGGTCCCGGGAGCAGGACTACACACCCCTGCCTCGTTACTTCAGGGCACTATTCGAAAAGAGAAGGCGAAATTCGCCGGTGTCCTTCCACGCACAAAAAACTTGGAACCTCAATAATTACCGACTAAGGATTTCCTTAGTTTGCTGAAGCACTTTCGGGTGGAAGCAGAACACGAGGTGTATCGTATCGTATCGCTGTTGGTGTATTCTCTTTTGCGTCCGATCTGTCGTTGGGGTTTTTTGCCTTCCTTCGGTGCTCGCTCCTTAGTTGTGTGTGGTTCTCTTGACGGTGTTTGGTGGTTGGACTGGAGTGAGACAGAGGTTGCACCGCTTCGACTCGTTGCTGTAGGCTTTGGCTCTGCTGGCGATCGACCAATTGATTTCAGCTGCCAGATGTGCTTCGAGAGTTCCGTTGCGTTTTGGTGTTTTTCGTGGTTGAGCGACATCTTGTGGTTACCGTATCTGAGCTTGAAGGGGCGGCCTTGTATATGATGTTAGATGCCTGGCAGTTTCCATTTAGTGGGCATGTGTCCTTTTTTCGGCAGTTGCAGGCTTCCTTTTCTTTCGATGTGTGGGTGGCTGCTATACGTTTGTTGTGTCCTTTGATGATGCTGGCGATGTTGGGCATGCAACTGTAACTGACTTTCACGGTGTTTCTGTTGAAAATCTTGTGTAGTTTCGATGTCTTCGGGAAGTGTTTGTTGATAAGTTTCAGGAATGTGCCTCCTATGTTCGTGGCTACGTTGCTGCTAAAAGGTGGGTTGAACCAGATGATGTTGCGCTTTCTGTTTCGGTTGTTCTTGGTAGGTTGGTGGGCGATGTATGAGAGACCCTCGGTGTAATTACTTGACTTGAGTGCTTCCTCGTAGGCTGGTGCGGCTTTCTTAAAGATCACCTCGTCGTGGGAGATGGCGGAGATACGTCTGCTGATTGAGGCTGGCAGGGACCTGATGATGTTTGGTGGGTGGTTGGAATTCCTGTGGATGTACACTGGGTGGTCGTTGGGCTTCCTGTAAGGGTAGTGTTTTCCGGTGTTGAGGTTGAATGTTACGTCGAGGAAGTTGGTGATCTTCAGGTTGCAATCGATGGTGATGTTGAGCCCCAGTTCTTTGAATAAGCTGATCATGTGTTTTCTTATCCGGTCTGCTTTACTTCCGTTGGTGTTTTTGAAGGCTGCTAGGCCGTCGTCCCTGTATAGCCCGATGTATTCCTTCCCATATTCTCTTGCTAGTGTGTTTAGGATGTAGAGTCCTACAAGCTCGCATACCTCGGCCCCATCGTAGCTGCCCATTGTGACATCAAAGAGGTCGTTGTGTCCTTTCTTCATCCAGGGTGTGCCGTTGTCGAAAAGGAGTGACTTCCTGGAGTGCATTATGATTTGTACGTCTTGGTTGGAGATGTGGGTGTGATCCTTAGCCATGGTTAAGGCCTTTTCCAGTAGGCTTCTTGTTATGGAGGGGTAGAATTCAACGATGTCGAAGCTGATGAAGGTGTATTTCTCTTTGTCTTGAATGTTCTTGAACCATTCGATGACGGATGACGTGTTTCTCCATTGGTTAACTTTCGTGGCGATTCTTATGGCGTTGTTTATTCTGTCTAGGATAGCCTTGCTGATGAGACCTGTTTCGCTCTTTGCCGGGTTGATGAGCCTGCATGGTAGGTTGTTCTCAAAGTTGTCCTTGTGGTCTTTCAGGGTGATGAAGGCTTGCTTGGTGGCCATCGATTCCATGCGGTTGTCGATCCCTAGTTTCTCGGCGATAGTTCTGGCTTCGGCGTTGATTCTGTTGACAGGAGCCATGGAGGTCGTCTGGTAGTTCTTTGTGATGTGTTGCCTGAGGAGTTTTTCGTGTAGTTGGGTGTCTATCTCGTACATGTTTCTGGTTTTGTCGGCCGGGATGAGCAGTTTGGTAGATTTCTTGATCCTGCTGACGTCTTTTCTGAGTTTGTCTTGGAATTGGTTGGTGACTTTTTTGAACTTCACGTTCTCGATCATACGGAGCAAGTCGTCCTCAAACAGCCTCAGTTCTTCGATCTGCGGTGGGCACTTCTTGCTTTTGAATCCGAAATTCTCCGTATGTGCAGGGTGGTGCTCGTCATCCTCCTCGTCATCTTCCTCGTTGTTGTTGCATGTTTTTAGGAAGAAGGAAGCTTTCCATCTCATACGTTTGATGACGTTTTCGACTTTTTCGATGAGTATCTTCTTGTAGGTGTTGGCAGTTGGTATAGGTATATTCTTCATGGAGTAGTTAAAGCTGACTTGGTTCGGCTGGGGTTTTTTGCCTTCCTTCGGTGCTCGCTCCTTAGTTGTGTGTGGTTCTCTTGACGGTGTTTGGTGGTTGGACTGGAGTTGTTTATGTAGAACTTGTTTTCGTGGCGACACTTCGATATGAGCTCTGGGCGTTTGTTCAGGAGGGTCCGTTTGTCTGTGTTGATAATGATGAGCTTTTCAGTGAGACAGAGGTTGCACCGCTTCGACTCGTTGCTGTAGGCTTTGGCTCTGCTGGCGATCGACCAATTGATAGTGAATGGCTGGTTGTTCTGTTTCAGCTGCCAGATGTGCTTCGAGAGTTCCGTTGCGTTTTGGTGTTTTTCGTGGTTGAGCGACATCTTGTGGTTACCGTATCTGAGCTTGAAGGGGGGGTTCTGTTAGGCCGATGTATGTCTTGCAGTTGTCGATGGTTTTCACTTCGGCCTTGTATATGATGTTAGATGCCTGGCAGTTTCCATTTAGTGGGCATGTGTCCTTTTTTCGGCAGTTGCAGGCTTCCTTTTCTTTCGATGCGTGGGTGGCTACTAGTGTTCCACTAGTCTCATCTAGTATCAACATATATTCCGCTCTGTCCAATGGACATAGAGCACTCTGCGCCAAGATAGACGCCAACCTACCCTATATATATATATATATATATATGTTTGCGTGCAAATTTAATATCAGAAGTTGAGACTTTCATGCACGCTAGAATGTTCTTATCTGGTATATGAAGTCGAAGTATCGCCTACTTGCTGGAGGAGCTTTAAATGGACTACTTAGAAACATAGCTCAATTGCTATACCGACAGCCATTTTATACAGACTGTTTTTAGTTCAAATTTGGTCTCTCATTACAAGATTGTCCACTCAAATATTATAAATATCACGGAAACAGCTATCTTAAACCCCCAGAGGTTTGGCCAATATTTAGATTTAAAGCTTAAAGATCGTGGCCATTTCAGCATTTCTAGCAAGTTTAGGCTTACATAGTCTATCTAACAAGATTCTTCATAATTCCATCGCATAACACAATAAAAACGACGAAATACTGGGTTTTATAATAACTCTTTGTGTATTCCGTTGTGGAAACCAAATCAAAAATGGAATAAAGACCACTCTTTTTCAGGGCAACAGGGCAAATGGTAGACGGCATGCACAGTCTGTATTGTGAAACTTCAGTGTACGCTTGTTAACAATTCAAGTGATTTCCTTTCTTTGAGCGGGTTGTTTATCTGGGGTTTATGGGGGTGTGGTGTGGGGAGCGGTATGTGTGTAAGGGTGGGTACCTGCTCCTATGGCGTGTTCACGGGATAGCCAGACAATAAACAGGATACATAGCACTGAGTGTGGTTGGATTTTGATGCTTCAATGAGGGATAAGCCGATATATATATAGCAGACGTTGATTACGACACATGTTTGCTGACTTTCTTCTGCATCACTCATTTATCCTGTTTGTTGAATTTTTTGGGTCGAAATATTAGAAAAAAACAATGGGACCAGCGGTATTAACTGAAAAGAATCGTTCTCTCTTACAATGTTTACAAATAATTTATGATTCAGAGAGAAAGATAAAATATTCATATAAAAAAAAAACATAAAATAACAACTCGATGAAATATTCAAATTGAACACTATATATCATAATTCCAACTTTGTAGGAGGTATCATGAACAAGACTGTAGAAACCCTTTTGAATCGAAATTGCTCCCCACCCCCCCCCCCCATCTCTCTTTCTCTCCTATTGAGCACAGTATACAGTAAACATATACCTGTTGGGTGTCATACAGCGTACGACTCACCACCTTTAATTATTCATCATGTAATGGATGATCGTTGCTGTGCATACATGCACGTCTTCAGTGATTTTTCCAATGATAATTATTGAGTAACGTTTCAAACAAAAGTATTGATTAAACTTGTCATCACGTCAAACTGCTATTGACTTTCTATAAATAGCATTCTTATGTTGTATATTGTATACATAGATGATAGGATGCATCCCCCCGTCACGCGTCTGTTTATGAAGTCAACTTACTATATACTATATATGCTTTGCTCCGTGATTTTGCGTGTGTGTACAAAGTTGTATGATTTTTACACCCGATTGCTCGATATATATATATATATATATATAGTTATATATATATATATAGTTATATATAGTTATACATATATATATATATATATATATATATATATATATATATATAGATTTATATATAGATAATGGTTCTACTGCAGCATGTTGCATATAATTGTCTGTTAGTGCGGAAATTGATTTTAATCCCCATTTATGTCAAAGTGTATACGTAGTTTTTTGTTATATATATATTTTTGATGAAAGTCATAAAGAGAGAAAAAAAGGCAGAGAGAAAAAGGGGGAAAATGAAGTTTGATCGACATTGATGGAAATCCTTAACTGGTGGTAATAATTGGTAGCTAACGGCGCGTATAAACTGTAGGATTCCATATATAAGACTTGTTAAAATTGGTAAATGATAGAGAGATAGGCATTAAAACTATCTTGAACGTAAAAATAAGAGAGAATGAGAAAGACAGAAAGAGAGAGAGAGAGAGGGGGGCGGGGGGGGGGGGGGGTGGCGGGTAGGTGGTGATTGTCAGAGAGAGTGAGAGAGAACCAGGACACAAAGAAAGGTTATTTATTGCTTCTATAAGAGCAATGACAAACATGCCAATGAATTGGGTGTGTGCCTATGAAGGTAGCTTAAGTAATTCCCTTCTTATAGTTATTTTTGTGTGTTGAGGAGGGTCAGATTTAGCATTTTAATGTCCCAGTGAGTGCTAAAGAAATTCTAAAAGTTTGATTAGTGGTGTTAATCAGTTTTAGTTGTTTTCTACTGTATCTGACAATAATGACAATAATGGTCAATAATGGTCACCCTCAAAGTCCATAAGAATGTTTTCATTCGATGAATTTCTTTTGTTTTGATATTACATGGAAGTAACGTGATATGGTGACGAGCATGTAGGAAACACTATGTGCAATCCGGTTTTTTAAAACTTAAAACAAACAAGAGCCTTTGAATATATTATATTCCCTCTCATTTAGAAAGACTCTGTAACTCAATATGACTTAAAGGACATATACGTCTATAGGCACAAGGTTAAGTTAGCTGTGTTGTTGACCGACCAAAACCAAGACGCTACTATCAATCCAGGTTGTATTTCTACACCCCTCCCACTCTGGCTGATCAATCAAAGCGGCTGGAATGCTAGACTACTCAAGCTAGCACAAAGAGCATTAGTACAACTCATTATAGTCAACACAAAACTCGATAGAGAAACATATTACCGTTATTGCCTCACTTAAAAGGGTTAATAATGTATTACACAATTTATATCAAACGTCACCCACGGGAGCCCTGTTATTTCTTCCTCTCCCCCTTTTTTTTTGGGGGGGGGAGGGAGTGGTGGGTTTCGTTATTAGCATATTTAAAATGATGGAATAACATTAACATTAGCTATACAGAATCATTGCCATCACTCGAAGTTTCCTTTAATCCTTAAATATGACAAATGCAAACCTTAAAGTTTAAAGTTTTGCGTGAAAGTCATGATTAAACGAGAAAGCTCAACCCCCCCCCCCCCCCCATATATACAGACAGGATGATACAACCACGGAAATGAATACTTACGGTTACCCTAGCAACAAATCAGCACAAATTACCAACCTCTTTATTACCGTTATAACACAAGATGATAATATCAACCATTATAAACCTAATAACATTAGACATTAATGTATGCTTATCCTGCTGAACAGTATAGTATATATTCTAACGGATTCTTGTAGAGAATCATAAATTCAAGAAATGACGAATTGCAAAATCAGATCAAATAATCCGCTCGAGTCCAATAAAAAGAAAGCATATTAATGTATTCTGTTAAGGCAACAGCATTTTGTGTTGGATATGACACAATATGGCGATATACTATAACATGTTTTGCAAGGAAAACGAAAATCTCTCTCTTGACTTTGAAGTGGCTCACTTTTGAAATTACAAATAAATTAGTCTGAGGCAATGATAGCCAAAGACGTAGACCAAGTTGCTCGTCGTGTGGCCCTATACATCAGAATGTGCGTATAACCCAGAACCGGGATTCGTAGCCAAATGGGAGAGCGTGCTTCCAAAATAGAATTTAAAATTTGTTTGCTGAGTATACTAGAAAGTATACAAAGCAATGAGTACGTGTACGAGTATCACTTGATATTTACTTTTTCTCTGAATTCGATTTCGAGTACAGTAATTGAAAATATAGACCATGAGTATACAGCTAATATACCATGACTCGGGTACGAGTGAGGACTCGACTGAGCTTTACTACACAAGTATGTCTTCTGATGATATTTACATCCATATAATTTGATAACTGCACTAATATCATCATTATGGAGTTATCAATAACGATAAGTCAATATATTGCCCCAGTCACAAAAAAAGAGGCGAATGGAACACACAAACAGGTGTGATTATGTACCGTGAAGCTATAAATATACAACTACGTAGGACATTTTCGAACCGGCAACTTTTTCAAATATATATCACAGCAACGGACCAATCTATACGAACGACGGGAAGTGGACCCAGGCGTGGACCAATAGTGTGCTCTCATTTGATCTTTATTAACATATTTTGAATTTCGGATATCTTTATATCTCACAGACGAGTCCTTGCTTTCCCGCCCACACCCCCACCCCACCCCACGCACTGTGTTTTGTTTTATGCGTCTGTCTTTTGTCATCAGTCTATAGCGTTTACACATTTAATCCATACTTGCCCACATATTACTCTGGCTTTGTTACGGTATGGACATTTCGAGAAGCCTATATGTCTCAATACATAGGCCTAGTATATCTATTTCAACACTAAATGATTCCTGTTGTTATACTTCTATACAACGCCACCGAGTAGAAGTCCACGCACGTTACTTATATCATGAAATAGTTTCTTTTCTTTGGAAAGTCAATCATCTATATATATATACATCCGCGTTATTCGGCATTGACGGAGATCAATCTCGTCTCAGGGAAAATGTTCCGTACTAATGCAAATCCCAAGTCGAATTTGTCTGTATGCTTCATCGACGTCATTTGTATTGCCTAGTAGAAGGTTAATTTCATTCTCTTAGACCCATGGGTTTTATCCGACGGATCTGTATTATAACATGAACAGGATAGTATACGGTTTTCCATGCGGATTTCACCGTACCAGCGTTCTGAGATAGAGTTTCAATGAAACCTTATGTGCTCTTTTTCTTTTAAGAAACTAGCGATCGAGCTTAAGTTGAAACGAAATCTGACCAACATGTAATATCCTCGACCGACTTTTAGTATTGCATTATGCAGTTTCGTAAAATCTACACGAATATGTAGGGAGTGATGATGTTGCGGCGTTGATATATATATACGGGTACAAACAAGGATATATACATAATGACGGTGGCCTGCAAGCTGTAAAAAAGCATGCTACATATATATATATATATATATATATATAATATATATATATATATATATATATATATATATATATATATATATATATATATATATATATATATATATATATATATATATATATATATATGTAGCATGCTTTTTTACTTCTTATAACTTCCTTATTGGTGATGAGGTATACGGACATGTTCAAGTACGAAGTTTATGCATTTATCTTTGATATTTAAATAGATGCAAATAATCGAACGGGGTCTGAATGGTGTCTGGAGGTACTCGGCTAAACAAAAGAACAATTGAAATTGAAGACGTGAAATGGTATACATTTTGAGTCATGTTTAGGAAAGATATTCGTTGTGCAAGGTTATGTTAATAAATACTTTAGTGTCAACCCCTCACACGCACGCACACCTACACGCACACACACAAACACCGTGACCATATACCCCCTTGGTTGTTGGTGAAGTTGCAGACGAAACGGCAGTTATAGTAAATTGTGTGATATGTCCCATTAACTTCATAACTAATTCTGATGGAGGCGCTACACCACAATCAATTGTCACCCTGAAGAGGAGACCTGCGTCCCTGAAGTTTTGTCTAGACTCGCCCCACCCCCTCCCCCACCAAATCCTAGAAGAAAGTTTGAAGGGTATTAATTCTCTAGAAGAAGTAGAAGCAACCAATCAAAGTTTTGCTGTCCAAATTTAATTATTACGAAAATGTAAAATTGGTAATTATTTATTTGAATTTATTTGGCAACATCAGACTCTGTGACATCATCGATTGCAATTCCTCTGAAAATGCTGACTTTGCATTTTTACATAATTCACAAGGTCTTTTTCCGTAAAAAGATGATAATTTCACAAAATATGTGCAATCAAATAAAACCTTACATTCACTGGCAGTGTGAATACCTAATGTCCAATCAATCAATCATTTTAATGTGTCACATTGCCAGACACCTTAATATACATGTAAACACGCAATGAAAGCACAAACCATTGATACATTCTGTAAGTGTGACCCTATATGTGTGACCGTTCATATATTTCCCCTCATGTCCCGCATAAGATACACCTTTATGACAAGCCACATGAGACAAACACCGCATAATATAACCTCGTATTAATACGAATATATACGCATATTAATTCGAATAATTAATTCGCAATAAATGAGAGATTGCAAAGTAAGTCTCTTTTGACGTACACCCAGGCTAAGCTTACTTGATCAGGCTAGACAACAGCATGATATAATACGTGTATTTTATAATTAATACGTGTATATATTCGAATTAGTCCTCATATGTATTCGAATTAATACGTGTTTATATTTGAATTAATACGCGGATATATTCAAGCCTTATGATTGGCGAATGATATATACGCGTATTTATTCGAATTAATACGCGGATATATTCAAATTAAGACGCGGATATATTATGCGGTGTTTGTCCCACATGGCTTGCCATACCCCAACCATCTTCCCTGTACATTCTGCTATCCACAACACATATGCAGCTATTTGTGATTCGAGGGGAAAACACACGGCGCTCGTCACTTTTACCATTTTTGTTTTTTTGTAACATTAGAAATGTACGGTGGCCTTTCAATATAGCCATCCTTCGGTGTACAGGTTCCCTATATGTTTATATGATCACACCTAAATTTATCATATTTGGAAAATGTCGCCAGTAAATTTTTGTCAATCAAAAATGTGGGGATGGGTGGGGTGGAAGATCCTCATTATTCTTCCATCCCATATGCTTACGGAAGTTACGTGTCTGTACTCTGTAGTATGTATACATTATTATTGAGAAAGTCAGAAGTGCTTACATGACGATAAAATGGATTTTCAGTTATAGGCAGTTATAATTGATATTCCAAGTAATTCGTGTTCTGCCCTGAATACTGAACGTTTCCCACTGCCAGGGCCCCGTTTCGACCATACAAACCAGAGTCGATTGAAGAGAGTTCTTTCTTGGGGAGCTGGGGAGGAAGGGAGGGGCACAAAGTTCAAAGGGCAGTTGGACATGTCACTTTAATTTAATGAAGCAAACTGCAAAACTACCTCAAACTACGTGCAGACAGAATAGATCTTTGCGCTTTAATTACTACCAATTCAAATACCGTTTTATTATTTTTTTCATAATTCCTCATCAATTGGACACTTTGTAATTACAACTTCTTGATTTCTCACATTTCTTAAAAAAAAGGCCCATTTAAAAAAAAAATAAAAAAACAAAAGGGCACTTGGGAAACAGCGAATTGGAACAAGTTCAGTTTGTAAAAAGTACATACATAAACCGCCGTTCATCTAACCATCAGTCCGTAAACAGTCGAGTCCGTAAACAGGGAAGTCCGTAAACAGTGAAGTCCGTAAACAGTGAAGTCCGTAAACAGGCATCACAGTTTCTTCAAATTTGTGTTGCCATGGTGCTGCTATCTCTCCAGGGTAACATAAGTACATCGCAGAGAAATGAAGGCATTCCGGTGAAATGTTGAAAGTTTCGATCTTATCACTCCACCAGTATGGTCTAGGTATCTACTAACTTAAAGATTAGCACATCGACATGTCTGTCGCATGGGGAGGGGTGGATGTCAATTGAGGGGCCCGGGAAAATACCAAGGATCCCGGGAAAATATCAGATAAAGAATAGTATGCTCATTTTCATAATAAGGTCTAGAATATTGAAGTGTGCAAACTTGGGACCCAGTTACTTCATATTCTCCGAATACAGTTATGGCTCTACACGCCTCTGCGTAAACATGCAGGCTTGCAGAAATGATCTCTTTTAAACTGCATTACTTTCTTTACTGAGGTGCAAAACAACGGGGTTTTGTTATCCTTGAAAATGCGATCCTAATGGAAGTTGGAGTATCAGCAATTACTTTTGGAGAACCTAACTACCGTGATTTCTGTCACAGGTGAAAAGATTTTGCTTTATCTAAATTTCTGATGTGTTGAAGCTGTCACTTTCATACTGCCGTGGAAGGTTGTCTAACTAACCAAGCTTCTTCCGCGTCGTGTATTTTAAGGGACTTCGATTGGATATACAAATATTATACGTGACATTAATGATTGGGACATCAAGTCGATAGTATTCCCAAGTTTGTTTCTATACAGCTGAAACAAATGCAGACAGGTTTGTTCAGTAAAAATTCCATAAACTTCAATACACGTTCGTCTAACGTTTGTCAATTTCCATTTAGGTTAAAAGGGTTTCTGCAGACAAAGGACAAAAGTTTAATTCAGTGTCAAGATATTTATAGGCAACTGCATGTTTGGATTTTTTTTACCTTGAAATCTCACGTATGACTTCTTTTATTTTGTTGATGTGTTTTACTTTTCTCCTGTAAAGGGCTTTGCGATATACTAGGGAAAACTGTGCAATTATTTCCATCAGTCCTTCTACATGAGTTTTCTTTGGGAGTGTGTGTGTGTGGGGGGGGGGGGGGTGGGGGTATCAGTGTTGGTAGTAAATTTTAAATGTGCTGAAAGATTTCATTTTTTTTCGGAAGTTTTCTGACCCTCCGTTATAATTATGCACAGTAAACAAGGAGTGCTCATTCGACACTCAGTGAGGCAACATTCTTTGAGGTTGGGGATCAGATCCCATTCGTCGCCGGTTGGAATATTCCACTCCTTATGTAGGGGTGTTTTGTATGTAAATCCAAAACAGTCGTTGTATACTGAACTATGTAGTCGGTGGTAAGACATGGTCGTACAGATAGTAGGGGTGTTTTTGTAATGGAGTATTTTCTCTCTGTTTTAGAGCAATAGCAATTTCTTCCCTCTTTTTTGGTATGGTCCAAAATAAACAACCGGCGACGAATGGGACATAATACCTATAATGTAAGAAGGATATATTAGTCTTCCTCCTTTCAAAGTAGAAGGTCTGAACTGCTGCTTGAAATCCTCCCACTTCGCTTCAACTGTATTAAGTCAAACCAGTTTACCATTCAATATTCGGTATAGCGCCATCTGTCCGGTCTTGCCGCTATATATATATATATAGTAAAAAACACCGCATGACTTTGTTATGTATCGCCGAAATTTCTTTAGTCTTACGATGTTCTACAGTTGATGGTTTTTAACGCTTTAATTGCCATTAATCCTTATTTACAACCTTTTTCATATAATTTACAAGTCTAGTCTATAGACAAGTTTAGAAAAAAGAAAAGATAAGTGAAAATTGACTTTTTAATTTACAGATTAAACTGAAACGAAGAAATTTTATATTGGAAATCATTCGACCGTCTTACAGTTCGGTTGAATCCTTTGTTTTGTTATTTGTAACTCTATATTATTCCATAGTGTTGGTTTGGGTTATGACATAATCACCCTTTTTGTGTAGCATCAAGTTATTCTTTCGTTTTCATCAATTTTCCAAATCTACTTTTAAGTAGCCTATAGTGTTAGAGTGTGAAGAAAATAATATCTTCAGATTTCACAATTTCTTTGCCATCTCAGTAAAGAAAAGTTTATTTTGGTGCTTTGTCAGGTGTAACCAGCTAACGGTAGGATGTAGCATGAGGCAGTGGTAAATTAAACTTCACTTACCTGTTTGTGTTTACTGATTCCTTAGCTCTGTGAGTAAATATATATGTATGTATTTAGGGCCAGAGTATCCAATAGGCAGATGAAGCGACTACTAGGCTACTAGCTAGCTAAATATTAAAGTGTGGGGTGTGGGTCCCAGAGGGGTATAACGGTCTAGGCCCGAGTCAACAAGGGAGTATACGACAGGGAAAGATGGGATGAATAATAATATCTTCTCAGTTTCATAATATAAAGAAAAAGTGCCCAAGGGTCAAGTGATGCACGTAATGGTCCCCGAGCCCGATCTGGCGAGTCGACGCCCCTGCCGAGTAGGCCTACAGTGGTCAAATTCATATCTTCCAGATTCATATCTTCGGTTTGTGCCTGCCAAAAAGAGTAAGGAGGAGGGGCACGTATATGGTGCCTTTGGAGGGCGTAAACAGGCACTATAGGTGATAAAATAGTGTCAATGGTGCATCCATTCGAAGAAGTCTCAAACTACGTGTTTAATCGTATGATAAATGTGGCTACACACATAATGATACCTTTTCCAAGCATCTTGGAGCCTTTTCCGTGCGTTGATTCATATATGAACATATGAACATATATTGTAGAAGTCATGTGATATCTCAACTTGTTTTCTGAAACTTCAATTATGATGCTGAATATTTCTCCATAAGCCTACTTCAGTAAGTTCAATGCAGTGGCAATGGACTATGGTATTGTTACTCCACGTATTAATGAAAGCCAGCAAAGAAGCATCTTCGAAGCCGTGTGGAAGAAATTCTACACAGTTTGAAGCGACAGTTGGGAAAATCCCTGCAAAAACTTTAAACCTTTACAAATAAAGTGTTCCGCTCTACAGATTTCCCGAAACTGTACTTTTTGGTGCTTGGGTTTATTTTGGCGGCGTAATCCTTCAATGGGCTAAAAATAGATTTATACTTAGGTCAATGATAGGTCACGACTCCAATCGATCTGCTGGTAAATCCATACACAGCTTGTGTCACTAGGGAAGATCCTTCGTAGAAACTCTTCGTTTATTTGTCATATGTTTAAGAAGATGAACTGAATTTCTGTATTGTTGACGAACTTTCGGCCATTTTGGATTATATTTATCACCTTTGGATATTACTTAGTGCCAATAATGGGAAATAATCCGGCGTCAAAGCAGGGCCAAGGGCAAGATAGTGGTTAGTCCATAAATACTAACGTAGCACTAGCATTAGGCTATCGTGCAGTGACAGTGTTTTATTAGCCTAGGTTAAAACAGTATAAGTATTTCGTTAGCCTATGTGCTGTCCTGTAGTCTGAAATACAATGCTCGACCTAACCGCCTAAGTAACATAGCCTAGTTTACAGTAGTATGCTTAGCTTTCATAGTGAGTGTCAGAAAAATATTGTACTTGTATTAAGTAGTAGGCAATTATTATATGTACACTTTAATAGCATGCCTAGAATAGATGTAGGCTAGTCAAATGGTTGAGGCCTAGTACTAGCATGGACACTTAAGTTTGGACACGTAAGCCTTGAAACACCCCAAAACTATAACTTCCTTTTATTGGCAAATATGTAAGTACTTGCTTGCACACGGGTCATTTTGGAGAGAAAATAACTGTAGCTTCGTAGTTTTTCGTGAAATTGGCTCTAGCTGTAGGTTATCATGTTTAAATCGTGTATTTCTTAGGGGTGTCCGAACTTCGCAGTGTTCCGAACTTCGCAATACTGACTATAGTAGTACTAACATATTTCTAGGCCTGAATAGTAACAGCTACTAGTTAGTGCTATGAGTATTACAGTTATACAGCCTCACACTTGAGTATCCCTGTTTCTTTTGAAGGTTAGGCCTAGCCTATTATTGACCACTTAGGCCTAAGTTCATTCTTTAAATTAATATCGAGAGAAGCCTTCCACAGTGGGTTCAATGTTGTTAAGAAAACAATGAACATTGTTAAAAAAGGATAGGATAAAAAGGAATAATAATTCACTAGAAATAATCCTGTGTTTGGCTAGAAATTTTTGTATATTTCCTTATTTTCACTGTCATTGTATATAACTTAGGCCTGGTCAAATATCTGTTTAGGCTAATACTTCTGAACATAGGCTAAACAGTTGATCCTTTAAAAGTCTAGTAGTAGTAGTATCTACATAGACGTAGTTATTTTCCTTTCCCCAAATCCTGTGTAATTTCCCAGAACTGAGGATATTGTCTTCGCAGTTACGACAAACAAATCACAGAGGTATTTATTTTATTTTTAAGGGGTTTGTATCGAGAATAAAGAGCAATTATCCAAAATGAGAGATAGAAAATCATTACACCTAATTGTGTGCCTAGTTGTGGCAGAATACTTCACGAATCTGGAGTGCTCACAAAATTAACATTGTGTTAACTTATTTTCATTACTTTTACTTTACGAACGATTGATGGTGGAGGGGATTGATTATTAGAGGGCAGTGCCTTGATTTAATCATAACATTATTGATTTAAATTTTTTTTATTTAACTGACGTGACCATTAGTCGGCACCTTATTATGGATTGCATCCCCATAAAATCTAAAAATGTTACTTGTTGATCCACCATCTAATTTTGATCAAAATTTCAGGACAAGTTTTCAGCATTGATCTTAGTCTTTGCAAATGCATTTCTTTCTAATACCATTCAGAGACTGCTATTAATGAACGAGATCGATATTTTGCATATAACTAGAACTCTTCTTTCCAACTATAACATTAAAAACCTATATCTTTGTTTTCATTTATCTCACATCGCAACAGCATATCAGTAAGTACTGTAATACAGTTGAGTACTATATTATGGTGGTTGTAGTATGGTGGTTGTACTTACAGTTGATCAGTATAGGCACTTTATAGTAGGAACCATCCAACAACCTTCACACAAAATTTATAGATGGTTCTTGTGGGAATCCACCTGCAAAGAAAAAAATTAACAATGAATGTAATAAAAGAAACATAAAGCCCAGCTAGGTATTCAAAGCAGATAAAGTACATCAGCAAAGTGTTTGAGTTTTAGTTTCATTTTATTAAGTACCCTTTGTATCACAAGTGCTTAGTTTTTCACTTAGCAAACAATAGTGGGAAATCGGTGGTACAGTAATAGCAAAAGTTGTAAATCAGAGAGGTTTTCCAATCATGCATCTTTCAATGAATGATATATTTGGTAAGAACTTTGTGACTATGGAGTCCAGACATGTCAAATTTCTTTGATTAGTCATGGATGCTTTAAGATGCTTAATATTAATAGCGTCCATGTATCTATTTGACAGACGTGTCCTACATGTACTGTAGCTCTGTATCCTACAGATTAAAGTTTCCAATTAGCTGAAGGAAGTAACTTAAAGGATGTCCCATTTTCAGACAAAGTGGCACTTGACTGGAGAGGAAAAATATTATATACACTAATTATGCTAAGAAGTCAACCAGTGGTCACTCACTCCAATGGTCATCCATGGGTCACTCGGTTACGACATCTCTCGCTGAGAAATTATGTAATTTAGCACTCTATATAATGTCAAGAAATAATTTGAAGGGACATAACTTTGTGTTAGGTACAAAGAATTGCACATGAATTAATATCACATCAGATTAAATTTGTGGGACATTAAACTGAACAGTGCATAGCTCCACTTAACTATTATTAGCTAAATGAACTTGAAAACACATAAATTATGAGATTGAGGTGGTGTCCAGTTATGAATGAATATATGTACTTGACTTGTTTCCAGCTCAACCAAAAAAAACCAACAATGCAAAAAATGCAACTTAGAAATTACTTAAATCATACCTGAGAAAGAATGAAAGTCAAGATTACAATATACCAGACCTATAATAATAAAATGTTGTGTTTTCTCATTCCGTGGAAGTGATATTATTGCCTGAATTATTTCTGATTTGTTAGTTAGAGCCTGAGATATACTGTATTCCTACAATGCCAAGATATATACAATGCAAATTAATTGCGTCGCATATATAGGTTTGTAGTATAAAGGACCATAGTAGGACTATGGTACTTAGGTCTAGCCTCGGACAAGTAAACATTTGCCTCTGCTTACTATTGGTGAAAGCACTTGGTATTTAATCCTGTAGACATACTGTACATCCAGGGTGAGGTTACAGAATGTTTTGTGATGTCATCTAGTAGTAGTACTGTTGGTTACTTCTTAAGCTACACTCTATAAATACAGTACCCGTGTGTAATGGGTTTGTTTGAACAATGAAGAAAGAGAAAGGGTAAATTATCTTTAAACTCTGTTAAAAGTTGTTTATAGATAATACAGTACATACAATCCTGGATGAAAGTATAGTGTATTTACTGTTAATAACAGACATGTTTGACAGTTAATACCCTATATATAAACTGTACCTGTCCATCGTATTCACAATTGACAGTCGCATAGCAGTAGTCTAGTGCCGAAAGCAATTTACCACAATATTACTAGCAAGCACTGTACCATTCCTGTAGTCCTTATGTACTGCAGTCCTGTCCTGTCAAATGTACGAATCTTGTGTTGATGTCATTGTTTTGAGAGTGGCAGATTCATGACTTTTTCTCAGAGTCATGGCTTGATCGGAGAGACGGAAATTAACATCCTGCAGCACCTCTGCAACTGGTTTTGAATGTGACGCATCTCTAATTCTGAGTTATCCCAACCTACCGTATCAGCGCATTGTCTTGCTGAGCCTGCTGACACTGAAGAAAGAAAGGCAACTTTCACTGCATATATTGGATAAAAGGTCACTGCCTCTGTAATTTCAGCATTTCGAGCGACAGTAAGAACCCTGCGGTTAAGTAGTACTATCACCAAGATTACAAACAAATGTCAGGTTTTAATTCATGAAATGTCTCATTATGCAAATTAAGCACATACTGTACATATTTATGTAAATTAGACACCCACCATTTGCAGCAACATTTTTTATGTGGCTGATGTTACCAATGTATTGTATAACATTTCAGTACAAATTCACCGAAGACAGTGTGTACAGTACGTGTGTCTTATCATGAAAGGCAGATTTATAATGTTCAAATGTACCGGCCCTAAAACAATGTAGTTTGAAGTCATTGAAAGGGTTGGCTTGCTGTTAATCGAAGTTGTTTGTGATAAATGCACGAGGAGTAAAAGAAGTATGTGAACTGTCCTCTCATAATTAGTGGGCAGTTGAAAAAAAAAAATGTGTCTTTTTGTGGTGAAATTCGCTTGGATTCTTTCATTTGTACTACAGTGCTACAAGACTAATGGAATAAATTTCTTTAGGGAACGGGGGCAAAAAGGGGTATTTATTTTGTTGTAAATACGACTTTATTGTTTCGTTCGAGACAAACGTCTTGTAATAATCAGCTGCTTTTTGGACGATTTATTCCTTGTCTGGCTTTTGCTTTTGCAATCGTCAATTCAAAACTATTTCAAGAAGTTGACTTCTCAGTCCCCTGAGTTATTTTGAACCTTGAGTGGCTGATGTTGACTTGTCTTTTACAAATAAACGTTGATTGGATGTTGCTGGTAGCATTCCTACTATACAGATTCCCTGCTATGTACACTACTACAGTACAGGATACAAAGCATTATATGTTAATATTGTATGATATAGTCCCAGTTCTGCTACTTTTCATTGAATTGTCACCATCAATCTGATAAGAATTCATCTAGATTTACTGTTGTCAAGTCGATAAATATCTTGGCCGAAGACGACATAATTTCTGCTAGGACAACCACGAATCACCTTAGGAGACAATTAGTTACCTACATTCATCATATTGCATTGTAATTAACCTAATACCCCCAAACAGGTAAAATGATACATTGGTATCATCCCCAAAGCTGGTGTTCTATTCACCCAAACCTACACATCTCTCCTACTGTATACAGTTCATATTTGTCAATGTTATTTTTCCCAAAAAAATTCAGACAACCAAATTTGCTTTAACAGTAGCATCACAAAAAAAGTAAGGCCTAGTTTTCCAAGGGATCAGAAAAAAATGCTTAAAACTTTGCCCTTGATAGGCTTACAATACTTTTCTAAACAGGTTCACCTCAGCCTAGTTTAATGTAAATACCTTACAAATATAAATGAATTGGATATGCATTATTGCTGCTCCATCTCGTTACACAATGCCTTTTGCACAAAGCAAACTTTCACATTGCACAGCTGAAGCATGGAAAGTTTCCGCCCCATTTATTGTGTTAGTGTGACAGGGGAGACATAAAAACAATAACAAAAGCGGAATGTGATTTCCTTGAAAGTTATTATTGAAAGAAGTAAATTATCCAAAAAGTGCAGAATAGCGAGTAGAGTAAAATAGAAAGTTAGAAACCAACACTGAGTTAATTAATGAACAGAAAGGACCTGACAGAAATAGAAGCTGGAGTATCTCTGTGCTTTGAGCTGCCATGTCAGCTATTTATACACACAACAATAATTAAAACAACTGTAGGATTACATTAAATCTGGCAGGAATATTATCGCAGTCTTTGCATTGTCCTGAATAGATCTCATTTCCTTCTTTTGAATAACTCAGATACATACCTATATTGAAAGAAAAATCTGTCAGATAAAAGCAGTGAACAAGTATAAACGAAATAAAGAAAAGGCTGGTTTCCTGGTTGGAACCCAAGTTCATTTGTACTACTATACATGCATACATGTATGTATGGTTACATGTATTTTAGATCCTCCTGCAAGCAGGTAATAGTATATCAGTGGCTTATCAAAGCCGCAAGCTGACCGAAGTCAGTCTCTTAGATTCATATTTAACGTCAATGATTATGAATTATCAATGCCAACAACTCTGTAACTGGACGACATATATTAATCTTGGAGTGACTCGAACTCGGGACCTTATGATCGAAATGCACCAGCGTCAACCTGAGCTAACACTCCATAAAAGTATTTTTAGTTTTAAAAACAGACTGTGGCTTGTTCATTGAAACTATTAATACCAATCCTTGTAACCATGTCCACCTGCTTTTTGTTTCTATGACAATTGTAACCTTTGCAACTTGTGGGAGTTGTTTGAGTGTTGACTGTACATGTCTATGATAGTGTGATACCATGAAGTACACACTCTCACTGCCACAAACTAATTATTTACATACAGTATGTACTAAAATGATAGATTATGTGCTAAACTGTTTTTGCAGAACTAAGCTCATTATTTCTCAAAATAATACACTTTAACTGAAAACTATATATATTATGTTTAGTTTGATTCACAACAGATGTCCGTGAGTTAAAACCTTCAGAGAGTATATTATTTTTCACACGTTAAAACCATTTTTTGACCTAGACCTTCCACATTTTCATACCAGCTAAGTTCTAGAGTCTTGCCACATGGCATAGATAGCTTGACAGCGAGGTTGGAGCTATTAATATTGTCGATTATCCCTTGAAGATACAGTTTTTATCAAATGCTTCAACTTTTGAGATGAAAAGAATTGTACTTCATAGCAGACATGCAGTGAATCAGTCGTCTTACTTGCTTTCTAGCATACAGTACAGTAGTTGTCTGTACTTGCATTCACATATTTGTACTCATACAGTCGTACTTGTGTTTGGGATATTTTAGAATCTAGTGTGGATACTAGACTAGTACAATGTTATTACTCTTTCTCGAGCTTCGAGCCTTGTGCTCATTCTTTTTCACTTCAGTAAATTATAAATATGTATCACATATTGGCAAGTTATACAAATGTGTGCAATGTGGTTTATAATGCAAATTTGGTTATTACTTGCTTCATCTGCTGTTCATGAAAGTCTTGCAGACCACAAGCAGCCCAAGTTAAACTTAACATTTGCACAGTACTTTTTATGAGTTGTTTGTGGAACATTCCTGTCATATCTGGTCTGTCTTTGATCAGTCAGTTTGTTTGCCCTATCTTTGTTTGTATACTGTTGCACACATTTTCTTCAATCAGTTCGTTAATGTTCAGTACGTGATTGTTCTAACCACTTGATTCTGGTTCCTGGTCTCCTGCCAAAAATATGGTGTAATCTAAAATATTTCATACAAAGTGATATTTCATAGATTGTATCAAGGATTTATACAACTTCAGTTAGTATATATATTTGCAAGTGGTTCAACACCTTTATTGCCTTTTTTAACAGTTATACAATAAAATGTATCCTTCTGATGCAGTCTGTTTTCTTACTTGTGGTGCTATTAGGTAAACACACAGTACAGTACCTAGCCAATGGCATTTTAGTGGTAATTAAACATCGCTCTTGCATGTGATGATGCTGTCGTTCTTTCATTGCTTATCGACCTTAACTTTCGAGCAACAAATTTTGCAGTTCGGATAACCTTAATTAAATTACAGGTTATCTTACAGATTAATGACCCCAAAAGAAGTCAGCCCCAGCAGCCAAAACTTACTTTAAGGTTCAGATAAAACTAACTATCATTCCTCTCTTCCCCCAAAAAATGCATTTCCAATCCATAGGTCAGCTGTATAGCCTACAAATATATTGAAAATTCTGTCTCTTCCAATTTCAATAAAGTTTGCCGCGATTCTATACTCAAAATTCACTTTCGGAAATTTTTCACAATTCCACTCTTTGCCTTCTTCGGAAGACAAAATTGAGTTCATTTTGAAGGACAATAGAGCACTTTCTACTGAAAAATACAGAACTACTGTATAACTGTACACCTTGCATACCAAGGATGACACCCTACAGGCCTGATCTCCTTAAAGCAGCATTTTGCGTCCTCGACTATGATATTTCTCAACCTCACTGACTCCACTATGCCATAACGACATACATAACTAGCTTATCTATTTATATTTTACTTCAAATGGTGGCATAAAAGTCGAAAAAATTGCAACTTTCAACTTTGTTGTTCTCCAAGATATTTTCCGTTGGGAACCCAATAAACCTCGCCCATAATATGAATATTTAAACACTAGAACGTCATTGACAGATACGTAATATAACACCACGCTTGATTTGTGTACAGTCTATATGGCAGTTGTACCAGGGAGTTGCATAACAACTCCCAACGCAAAGTCTTGAATCTATTTTTAGCAACGGCTCATAACTAAACCTGCATCTCTGATTGGTTGAATTCAAACTAGTGGGTTTGGGAACTGAATGCGATTAATTTTGTATGTGGAATACTCGCCAATTAACGTTTTTGGCAGGGAAAAACTTGGCTAATATCTTAATTTGCTGTTTTGTGATTTGATGTATGTAAAAAACTCGATGGACATGTCAAAAAAGTAGAAAACGGCGACCAAACGCAAAATGCTCATGAATAAACATACTATTCACTGATTGGTGGAATTCAAACTAGTGGATTTGGAGATATGAAAACTTTGTCGAGGACACTTTTACTCGTTATCGATATGAATCGTTAATTACTTGCTAATTAACGCTCTTGGCAGGGTGAAACTTGGATGGTATCTTTGTTTGCTGTTTTATGATTGATACATGTAAAAAAATCTATGCACATATGTTAAAAAGGTGGAAAAAAGCGACCCAACGCAAAATGCTGCTTTAAAGTAGAGTAGAAGATCTGTCTCTGTCAGCCCATGGAGGTAAAAACAGTCCATGGTCAGCCGAGATCACAAATTAATAATCATGTAGTGAATTCTGTAACAGATCTAGCAAACCTATTCTGTTGGATTCTGGATTTCTGGTATTGTTATGTAAACTACAGTACAGTAAGGTTAAAGGACCTCTTTGATTTATGCTCAAGGCTATAAATATGTAACAAAACTATTCTCACAAACTTGCAATGTATTAAAGAGAAATCTCTGTTAATTAGAAGTACCCTGCACACACCCTCCAGTTTGACTGCATTGGAGGTTGTTTCTGAGATTACTAATGGAAGGCGTAATAAACAACTGATCCTCTTGCAGTCAAGGAATATTTTTCATCGGTGTTGAGGAAGACATGTACTGTTGAGTAGAGGCAAATCATTGACCATAGTCCATGGACACAGAATATTGTGTTCTCAAACATTGAAACATCCAAGATATAGTACAATTACTTATCAGTGCTCCATACTATAAGTAAAAGAGACTTCAGTTCTGCTGCAATCAAGAAAGTGTCGCAGGTTTATAAACAAACTTGAATCGGAAACATGAAAAATTGAAAATGTTCCTGCATGGTTTGGGTGGAAAAGTTTAGATTTAATCAATTCTGAAGAAGTAGAAGTGGACATTGACTATTGTAGAAGAGGAAGCAACAGTAGGAGCACAGTGCTAACTGTGAACAACGTACTGTACAGAAGATGAGAATGTGCAAACTGCATCTGTTGAGTAGGGAGGGGGGGGGGGGGGCCTGATACAAGGAAATGTCAAGTCAATTTTCAATAATCAGCTGGTGGACCCTTTCTTTCAAACAATACATTGCTTGGATACCTGTGTTGTGGACAGTATATAGTCTACACAGACTGTGTGTTGATTGCATGGTTGTGTCTAAGTGTGCTTTAAATACTAAACTTGACTTCTGCACTACACTTAAGCCCAACAGAACTCTAATCTGCTTGTTAATTGGACAAACTTAATCACGTCAAAGATGAATTATTATTATTATTATTCAATTATTTTTTATTATTAATTCATTTCTTCAAAGGCAACCTGATTTTGTGCCAAGACTGCTCTTCGAATGAAAAATTAAACTACAGTATTTCTCTATCGGTAACTATGTGAATATGCAACTTGCATCATTAATTTAGCTGCCGCTGCACAAACGTTGCACCGGCCTGTACCCACGGCCAGAGCAAATTTGTAACCTGTAACATGTTTCTGTTAAGTCTACGGCTCAAAAAATTATAAATTTTCTAAATATTTTAACTTTAGCCTTTAAATGCCTTTCCCAAAATCTTTCAGGTTCTGTAGTATCATATGCCATGTTATTTTTTTTACACACCTTTTGCATGATAACATCAATCTTTCTTTAGAATACCTGTAAATTTAGTATCAATATATACATAGCCTTGCACAATATTTAATTCAATGCAGGTTTGTGTGTGTTAAATAGAGTGTGAGATCACCTAGCACACAAGGCCATTCCCCGGTTTGAATCGCGGTACAGTAACATAATGTTCATATACTACTGCACTGTAACAATGACGTTTACTGGTGAATACATTGTTTGCACAGGACGTGTATGGAAACTCGATGATCACCAGGCAGTTTGATTACCCTTTATGGGATCCTTGAATCAAATGCACTGTCAATACCGATATTGACTGCATGCTAAAAATAACCTCTGGAGTGCACATCTGGTTCCTGTGCAAATTGTATTGAACAAACCAATTCACTTGCAGCCACACATGATGGAAGGTGGCATTTAACCTGTTGTAGCTTTTCCATTGTGTGAGAAGAGAGGGAGGGGAAGCCAAATTTACATTTTTATTGCCAGAAGTAAAGTGGTGTACTGTACATCTGACTGTTAAAGTGTTACAAAGGTTAAATTTCATATTATATTGTCATATTATATTTCAAAAACCCAGATGGTACAGTTTCTCAAAGTCTGAACTCATAAACTAGTACCGCAAATAGTGGACCTATAAAAACAGGTTGGAAATCATAAGTAAACCTTCATGAATTGCGACAGCATACTAAACCAAATTCCTATATTCATTTATTAATAGGGTGACACAAGTTTCTTCAACTAATATTTATGGGGGGGGGGGGGGTGTGTGGGTGGTAGAGGGACTAAAATGTTTGTAATCTAGGACAGAATTTCCATTCTGAACCTACATATTGTACTGAACTGTACTAAATTGTCTGCTTTCAAGAAACCAGTGGTTTACATAGACCTTTTATATATCCAGTCTAGACTCAGTAAAAGCCCTCACACTGTTGCTGTCCAGTTGATAGCACTGACACACACACGTACTCTCAGCCCCAGTCCCATTACATTTTGGTCTGTTACCATGTGATCATTAAACCTTAGGTCTAGTTCACAGAAGCCTGAGTCGCATGTAAAGGAACAAATTAAATCTACATGAAAGTGAATAGTTTACATCGAATTGTCATCTTGATTTGAATAGAAGCAGCAGCTCTCATTCAATATGTTCATCCAAACTATAAAACTCAACAGTTTCTTCTGATCTCCAACACGGTGGTGAAACTTTTCTGTCATAATCAGGACAAATTATGAATCGATTGTCCGAGATCAAATCTCTGTGCGGAAAACTAAGATCAGCTTTGGAGGTTGTCCTGTGGACAACTAGTTACTTACATTAAATTCAGATTGCATATGTATGAACCCCCCCTAAACATGAAATGGATGAATTGGTATCTCCCCTCCATCATTACTTTGGAGACGCTGAAATAAACCAAACACTGGTAGGCCGATGATCCCCAAACTTACAAATCTCTCCTTCAGTTTTATTGTACTCTTTGTTATTTGTGGAAAAAGAAAAAAGAAAAAAAGACAAAAAAAAGACAAAGAAAGACAAAGACAAAAAAATGCCAACAAAGACAACAAAATATGTTTATTATAACTTTGTTTGGTAAAATTGTTAATTCAGGTTGCTCTTTTTAATTTGTTACATCTTTGTTTGCACAACCAATTCTGCGATTGGAACAAGCAAAGGGTAAGACCTAGTTATACGAGGGAGAAAAAAAAATCCTTAAAAAAATTGCCCTTATGATAAATGTCTAGGAAGGGTAAATGCTTTAAACTCGGTTCACAATTTAACGTATAAGTACAGGTTTGTGCTCTCGGTTATGCCATGGGCTGTACCATGGGCAGTATTTTCCACTATGTACATTAAGTACAATGCTAGAGATACATTTGATAAATTTGAAATGTGTTTTTCTTTAATGTAGGTCAGGGTAATTAGCTTTGCTGCTCCAGGTGCATTAATGACAGTTTAATTGGGAGTGATGTGCCTGTTTTACAGGTTAATCTTGACAAGTGCTTTTAATTGAACTATAAAGGTCATGCATTTGGCTATAATATAAAACTAAAACACACTCGCAGAGTAGTACATCTTGACATTGACATTTGGAGTACATACTGTACTTTTTAGCAAGCATTATAAATCATGGGAAATGCTACATTTGAAGGTAAAATGTTAAGATGGGAAAACAATGTTTTGAGACCAGAAGCTTTCCTTTGCAGTTAATTTGTAAATTTTTCTAATTTTCAATATTTGTTTTTGAAAAAATAAGGCTGTGTGGTAGGTCAGCTTCATGTAATGCATGCATGGTTTAACAATTGGAATGTACTTTTAAGGAAAATTTGATGAATCATTTCATCCAGTCTATTTCAAGTTTAATTGCAAAATGTTAATAAATTGATAAATATGACTTCTAATAAAGTCTGTAAAATAGCTGTTCTTTAAGCTCTTATAATATACTGTATAATGGACAACTGCTAAATTATGCAATTGCAAAAAAATCTTGAAAACAAGTGAGACCGCAATAGTCATTAATATTGATTGACTCGCTCACAACACAAGCACTTAGAAAGCACAATTTATAGGAGGTTTGGAACAATGAGTACTTTGCATGACTAAACGCAGAGCTGGTTTTGTCACAGATTGAAAGTCATCCAAAGGTCACCACTTAAAAGTTAAAGAGCAGGAAATCGTACTGTTTGTCAGCGTCAGTTAACTGACTACATCGCAACAAATATACTTCACTGTAGATATGCAACAAGTCATAACCTATTTTGCATGTACAAATCTGGGCAGAAGTTGTAAGTTACCATTAAAGATTATAACACAAGTTTTTACTTGTACCAGCTGATGAAAATATTCTGGGCCCGAAAAGTTAAGTACTTTAAAAACTTTGTCTCAGATCCACGTTCCATAGACTATCCTAATGAAAACACTCTATGTGTGTGTGTGTATTTAAGTATATAGTACTACCTATCCAACCTAACTGTAATATTTCATTCTTGATAATTACACTTCTAAGAATAGCATGCACGGTCATTTCCTGTTGCCACGGTGATGTGAATCAATTTGTTATTACTCTGAGTAGTGTGTCTTTGTGTTTTATATTGGCTACTATTGTGGTACATGTGTAGCAAACAAGCCATTAGTAATAGCAGTGACAGTGTTCTGAGGATCTGACATGATAAGGAGGTGAAGAAAACAATAAATGAACACTGTTTTTGCAACAGACTGTGGAAACTGGCTGGGTGGTGTGGTTTCAGTCAGCAAATAAATGGAAATTTCATGTGTAAATGAATAGAAGATATAGCTGGGCACTACAGTATGATGCATATCGATATAAGTTTGTATTAACGGTACAGAACTCTTTACAATATGTTCATTCTTTTTCATATATTTTTTTTTTACCTGATCATTATAAGATTTCATTCATTTGAATTATAAATTAGATTAGTGTAAAGGTTGCTCATTGCTGAGGTGTAAATTCTGAAATTTGTACAAGTAATGTGGAAAGCTATAATTACTGTACAGTGTAATATTCTGTGATGTTATGATAAATACAGTATAACTCCAGGTATCTTTTTTTTTGGTCTTTGCATTATCCTTTTTGATGTCAATGCCATATATATATTAATCATTGTCATACAATATGTTCACTTGTGGCAAAGGTAACTGTTTTACCTTGCTTAATATAATATACGAACAGGTCGGGTCATAGGAGAAGGAAACATTTTCTTGGAAAATATGTTAGACATTTTCATTCATGTTCAATCCCTGCCCTATCTTACATAACAGGATGTCATATTTTTACATTTTATGAGTTATTCACTATTCTCCTGAATCAAATGAATTTGGCAAGTAGTACAAGATAGTAAATACACAACACATAAAATGTTTTATCATCATATTGGATGCATTATGCGTGGGATGTAAATAATACATGACAGAGATTTTTACACTTTCGTATATGTTATGATAATGGGACATGTGAATGTTTATTAAGAGGGTGTATTGTGATATTAAAGTTGTCCAAGTTTCACTTTGTTTTCACACGTACATGCAGTTGTTGACTCACACATATATATAGTGCAGCATAAACTATACTGTAATTACATTGAGATGTTGTTGGAGAAAGTACAGATTAAAAACAGTTAACCTGCAACCCGGTATGAATGAGGTTTCGTTCTAATGTGTGAAGCATTCTGTTTCTTTGGTCCTTTTGTGATTGGATTGTGCCATGTAATTGGTGATAAGTACAGGAAAACAGTTTTATCTTCATGTGATCGAATCTGTGGGGATTTTTAACCATGTTTCCAGGTACTGTTTGCTATGTGCTGTGATGTAAATGTTCACTTTGAACAGTCTTGTGTATTAAAGACTGTGCTACATATAGTTAGTTGCACAGCTAAAGTATGTATCATACTGGCTGCAAGGAAATATTCACATATAAGTTTCCTACCGCCTGCATTTATCGCCTCTGCAACTCCGAATCAGTTGGATTTTGTTTTAAACTCTTTTAAAATAAGAAAACTAAAGTTATTATTTTATTAAGTATGTACAGTAGAGTACAGTAGTTTTTGACCTTTTACAAGTATTTTCACATACAGTAGTTGATCATCATGTACAGTACTGTATGTGTTATGTATATATTTTTCCCCCCACTCCAAAGGCTCAGTAGCTTTGCTTGCCTCTCACCAGTCATAGATGTGAATACGCTACTTAATGTTACCATTTACAGGGGGGAAAAAATCATTACAATGTACTTACTATGCTATGAGATACAGTATATGTCAACAGTACTCTCTGCCAAAATCTGCATTTCTTATCCACTCATGTTTTCTGTTTTTCCGTTTTGTTTTCCTTAAACAGTGAAAGAATTCCTAAATAAAGCTAAAGAAGATTTTCAGAGAAAATGGGACAGCCCAGCCCAAGTAAGTATTTGGAATTTCTTTCAATTGCCCTGTTTTTTTTCATGTTTCGGCTTTTCACTTTTAAGGAAATCTTTCTTGCCTTTAAGCTGTAGAAATCTACTCTAATCTGACTTGGCTGATTAAAATTGGCTGCCTCTAACAGCAGTCTTAGCCGTGGCTTTTAAAGCCAGTTCTATAACTCTTGTGTGTTATAATCCTCTACCCATCGGCCATTTTCTTCTGTAGGTTAATTTAGTACTGTTTGTGGATGATATTTGGACAGAATGATTTCTTGTCAAACTCCTGAAAACCAACATAGGGAAGAAGTTTCTGCTTTAGTATTTGAGATAACACATTAAAGCAGATATATGCTTTGCTCGGCCGTTATAGCAAAATGTGTTTCTTTCTTTGTTTCTTGCTTTGCGACGGAAAAAGCAAACCCAACCATAATCGCTGTGATTCTATTCAGAGGAATTTGGATGCAAAAAACTGCTTCAAATTGTTAAGAAAATCATATTCCCATTTTAGAGTAACACCGTTTTACTGGCAAGACGACAAACTTGAACAAGCATACATCATCATGGTGTAGCTTGTGCTTGAAGAGCTCGCTTGTTTTGTTACTAACTGTCCATTTCCTAGGATGACTTTTGGTTTTGCTGATTCTAAAATCTTGAAGCTTTGCTTACTACAATTTTTTCCCGTTTATAACTATGGTTACCTTCTCTTTGAAGATATGAAAAGAAAAACAAATTGGACCTCCTAGTGGCAAAGTGATGTGACAAAGTGACAATTTAGCGACCTCTGACATGACATAGCTTCTAAACCATATAGCCTTAACCGCAAGATTTTGTTTATTAAACCTATAATTTGCAGTTTTTTGTTAATCGTAACCATTCAGTGAAGGTAAAGAGAAAGTTTGACTTGCATCCCCCGTTAAATTATCTCTGCTCCTAATTAATTAAACCAATTCTATATATTTTTCACATTCAGTCACATTCTGCTATACTGTACCAAACTTAAGCAATTTTGTGCATTTTTGTGCAATTTGTGGACAGACCGTGCACAGTACAGTATATGCACTGCCTAAGTAAGAATAATTTTGTTCTCCCGGCCATCAACACCAGAAACTTGGTTGTTTTTTGTCGTGTGCATCAATTATAACTCTTTGTAATTAATTTAATTTTCAGAACACAGCTCGCCTTGAGGACTTTGAAAGGAAGAAGACGCTAGGTACAGGATCCTTCGGTCGCGTCATGCTCGTGAAACATAAAGCAACGGGGCATTTCCATGCAATGAAAATATTGGATAAGCAAAAGGTACAGGCCTTTGGTTCATTTTCATTCATGTTTAGTTCACTATAGACTCTCTTTTTAATTTGAGGCACTTGTCTCAGAATAACCTTGCAGGGTTATATAGCCTTTAAGCTCGTGGCAAACTTTGTTTATTATTTGGAGAACTGTAAAAAAAAATTCTCACGTCCCTAAACTTCTATCTTACGTCATCAAAATATTTCCTTAAGTCATAGTATTAACCCACACTTTTAGCATGATGCAAAATATCAGCGGTTATAAAATTTACTTTGCTCCTTGCTCACCTGTCTCCCCACAGCCTAAGCACTCTCATTCTACCATGCCTAGAATGAACTGGTAACCTTTTAACACTGTGTGCCCTCTATAATGGTCCCCTCCGGTCAATGCCCTCCCTTCTCATTCTACCATCCATAGTGCCAGCGTCGTACGTTTGGGATATTAATTTTTCTGAAAGTTTTATCCAGTTCTCCAAATTAATATCTGATATTTAAGAAGGAAGGAATTATAATATAATTAATTCAGTCTCAGTGAGAATGGTAGATTTGGAAGGGATGGGAATTGGACCCTGAAGTTGATTAGTCTGGATGCAGTGCTAAAATGTTACCAACTTCTGTAAGCTAGGTTGATTTTAGTGCATCTGTTGAATGTAGACAGGTGAGCATCATCATCTGTTAACACCCAAACCAGTCAGTTTTAGGGAATTGACAGTCTCAGTGAGGTTAGATGTGATGATGGCAGCAATAGAACAACAGTTAAGAGTATGAAGTTTGATAATTGCTGACCGTTGCGCTCTTTTTAAGTAGTTTAGGATATAAAACACAGATCTATGACCTGTTAGGCTGTAGTAATTATGGAATAATAAACGAGAACATTTTTAATAAGACCCTTCTTTATCAGTTTCATGTTATGCCTCTGACCTCTGCTGTGTTGATTGTTAATCTTACAGGTAGTCAAATTGAAACAAGTGGAGCATACTTTGAATGAGAAGAGAATCCTTCAAGCCATCAGCTTTCCATTCCTTGTTGGCTTAGAGTTCCATTTCAAGGTAAGAAATTTTTGCCATTGTTTACTTCATATAGAAAATTGGTGAGATGCTTTTTTCCAATATCCCATCTCTTGTATTTCTTTCCTCCATCCCCTCCCACTCCCCCCTCCCCCAACCCCCCCCAAATGGAAGAAGAAAATGGGAGAAGTGGGACAATAAACAGGAAATGTCATGTGCAGTAAAGGTACTTGGTTTTGGGAGTTGGCTTAAATGGCTTGCTGTTAATTTTAGAAACTTTAGTGAAGATGAATTTCAGATGAATATTGAAGATAAATAACATGTAATAATGATTAAATATCATGCTGGAGGTGACCATTTGAGCTTAACTGTAAAAAGCTAGCAACATACAGTATTTCAACATCATATATGGTGTCTCCCATTCACCTTGTGGATTTGACATGATTCACAGAGAATTCAATAACAGTATGCCAATCGTTATAACGTAAGCCCTGACTGCATACATATGAAAACCCAGATTGTTGATATTAAACTGGGTTAGCTGTTAAATTAAGCTCTTTACGATTGAGGCGTCAGTTTCAGTCATCATTACTCGTGATTATATTTCACAAAAGGTTTCATGAATTCGTTCATCATGCAGCACTCTTGATTCTATGCAATACGAGTTCTCCATGCTACCATCCAAATCAGAAGTAGATTGTTTGCTTTCAGTGTCCTTCCAACTGTTTTTTCATTGTCAGGTCTAGTGAGGACGTTTCCCTGACAAGTATCGTAGATATATTACCTGGTTTCGTTGGCCTCGTAGTTTGAAACATTCCGTACGCTTTTAATCCTGGCATTCCTCTTCATCGTTCCTAATCGCTTCTGATAACCTCGTCCACACCAGTTGACCAATCTGTTTCCATAAATCTCTGGTCTGAAAGTTAATTAGCAGAAATACTTGGTGGGGAGGTTCAGTAGCTACTGTACATTTAGAGTTCAGGGACTG
Organism: Apostichopus japonicus; assembly: GCF_037975245.1. Taxonomy (NCBI): domain Eukaryota; kingdom Metazoa; phylum Echinodermata; class Holothuroidea; order Aspidochirotida; family Stichopodidae; genus Apostichopus; species Apostichopus japonicus. The sequence goes on along the minus strand of NC_092562.1, from coordinate 14,705,242 downwards.
TTATATAAGCAGTACATTTTTTGTTCTATTAATATTTCTGCAAACATTGCATCAAGATCTTGTTGATCAAGTCAAAAATGGTTTTCCTAGATACGGTTGTTCCTTTGCAGTAATTCAGTTGTTCCTTTGTTTGGTTACCACTTCGGTTGAGCATATTAAGCCGACGCAGCTTGTATCGTAATTCAAAGATTGTTGAGATCAGCCTGTACTGTAGGTCAAGAGCAAGCAGTTGTTGCTGTTAAGTTTGAGACTGTGTTGACAATCCAAATTAAGTTTCAGTTAAAATCCTGTTTTTGCTTTGTGAGCAATCTCGACTACATGCATGCTGTTTCCATTCAAAAACAGCATTACGGATCTGTAGTGTTCGGGTTGAATTTCTAACAGAAGGGCTTTGAAAAGGTTTCACCCGATAAAAGCAAACTAAATTAGTAATTCATTATTAGAATTTGATGCAAATATTTACCTAAAACAGATTTCATGATTGACATTAAAAATGTTGTACTGTGCAAATAGTACTTTGCCTGTATCATTAATACTGTACATGTGTGTTGCTTGTAAATAGTCAGTTGGAAACAGTTAAACTTCTCTAAATGTACATTGCAGGAAGTAATTAATTGTAAACATGTCATCTTGTGTCGCAATTTGGAAGTTTATGATTTTTTGGCTAAAACTCATCAGATATGGAATATGAAAATGCTGTTGTATGAAAATGATATGAAAATGCTATTGAAAATGCTTTTGATACATTTGTGGCATTTTTTATATAAAACAATTGGCCTATTTTGCATATGATTTGGCTATGTAGTAGATCGTGGCAGATAAAATGATCTCCTGCATGCGGTAGCCTCCTCCTCCTCCTCTCCTCCTCGTCAGCTGTCAATTAAATATTACAGCAGGGAAGACGGCAGACAACTCGCAGCGAAGATGATAATCTCCGTGAACGGACCACGACTGTCTCATGTTTGAGGATTTATTGAATGAAACATTGAACTTCATCGAATGAAGCAGCTCACTAAAACATTTCAACTGGCATTGTGATGGAGGTGGGGGAAGGCCATTTTTTATATGCTGCTTTATCACTGACAACAGCTGTATCCATGAGGGATTTTCCCATAGTGCTTTGACTAAAGCTAAATGCTAACTGCACATACATGCATTCTAAAAGCTTTAACCAATCTTGTTACATACACTGTAGCTTTAAAAGTGAAATGTTCCTTTGAGAACGCATCATTACGAGTTATTTCATCTCGACTCAGATAATCAGAGGCACTTTCAGCCGAAAATTTGCTGCTGTCGAATATTTTATTTAAAATTCATGACACGACTTCCATGCAAAATGTCATTTTTTTCCAGTTTCAGCTACCTTCAAGTATGATATTCAATACAGTGAGATTCCTTGCTTTATTTGAACTGAAAATGACAGTACTTAATTTCTGTAGGTTAGGGAAAAAGTAAGACACTATTTTCATCGGTCCATGTACAATAGATGTTTACTCTTCAAATTGTCCTGAATGCGGAAATGCAAACGGTAAAACCGTTTAGTTTGTCTCGTAGATGAAGTTTTCTCGAAACAAGATATCGTCAGATATGCCCTGTAAATGTTCAATGTTGACAGTATCGCCGTACACAATTCCAAATGCTGGCTAATTAACTTCAGTGTTTAAAAGGACTCTTGGGGAGTTAAAAGGGAAGCCTGAGAGGCAGTTATTTGGTGAGACCAATCACGCATACTGTAGAAGCATTTATGTAATTCAGGCACAGGCCTAGAAGGTAGTAGAGTGGTAGCATAGTTGACACTTTCTTTTCCTCTGTGCGAGTTGCAAAATTGGAATGGAATCAACAATTCTTTTAGTTTTTCTACAGTTTGTAAAATTGTTTCCAATAAAAGGGATACCTCCTTGGAAATGCTTGGATAAGTCGCATCGAATCTTTCATCCACTTTACCATAGTACTGGCTGTCAAAGGATGCCTTAACAGTACTATGTAAGAAAGTTAAAGAAAAACCAGATATTTGTGTGCTACTAATGTCTTTATAGCTACAGTGTATCTGTTTTCCAACGATATTCACCCTCAAAATATAAAATTCTAGAATGCTCTTTAAATATATAATGCTAAATCGGCTGCTCAGTGCAAGCCTATATGTTAATGTTAATCAACAAGTTTGATCAATTCTAATAACTGAGATATGTTCTTTGAACTTAATGTAAGCAACAGAGTACTGTAGGATGAAAATACATTCATCACCAGTTCTCCCTGACAAAATTTTGATGCATGGTAAAAATATGTCCTTTTAGGCTTGGAAATCTTATTTATCCCATTGGATTTTTTTTTTTTTTTTTTTTTGTACATCCCAGGAACTGAACTCTTGATCTGTTTATGATATTATGTAGTCCAGTCAATTTGAGATGAACCACATTTGTGGAAAGCATCTTTTCTCAAAAATTTTGTAGACATAAATAATGCTTATGTCTTAAGCCAGCCTTTTGTGGCTAATGTGGTAGCAGTTATGTCAAAACTCTTTCCATCATTCCAAGGTGGTTTCTATTTGTGTGTCATAAGTAGTTGTACTCTTGCCTTTGCGTTGTCTGGAATTCTCTGTGTCTATCTGAATGGAATAGAGGCTGCAGATGATCCAAATGCTTTTAACCTACAACTGCTGTGTTGCTGTTGCCAAGGTAACAGAAGAACTGGATTGGCAGGTCATTAATCAGGTGACACAAGTATCGTAAAGCTGAGAGTCCCGAGGAAGACTTTTGATAGCTCCTGTCTCTACACTCGAGAATTTGAGACTTGAAATGCAGAAAGAAGTGGATTTCAACTACTTTTCAATTAAGTTAATGCAAAAAACCTCCTGATGCAGTATGGAATGCACTTTTAACTTGAAAGACTAGAATTCTCTCCGTTCACTGTTAAATGCCAGTATGTGCTGTTGATGTAGTGTTTACTGATATTTTAGATCCCAACATATTAGCCAAGACTAATCCCATACCAACATATGAAAAAAAAAAATAGTGTAGGGAAATTAGTGATTTGCGCTCTACCAGATAAGCAATATATATTACCTTTGCTCCACACTTACCTGTCTCCTCACAACATATGCACTATTTCACTACCATGTCTAGAGTGACCTGGTAGCCATTGACACTGACCTCCCTGTTGACCAATCAACCAACTTGCTCATTTCTACCACCCAAAGTGTCTAGTTGTGTACACTCTATATAGAGCTGTCAAGATCTTCGTGTAAAATATACTTAGCCGTCAATAACCAGCCTTCGGTATTCTGCGGCTTCAGAATCCTGCCTTTGTTTAATTATTTATAGATAGCCTTGCATCCTGTTGTGCTGTTATAATCACCAGCACACGGGGGGGAAATATGATACACGATTTTACACATATTAAAATGAAAGTGTGGGATTGCTAAAGATGTTTCTGTTCAAAATGTAAAATTCTTCTCCCTAGTACTACTACTAAAGGTCTTCATATATGATCAAGGCACGTTGTAGTGTTACGAAGGGCTGCTAATTACATACATAACCAAACACTAACCATAACTGTATTAAAGCACAGTACTTTACAGACTAGTGTTGAATAAATTACTGAACTGATTGAAAACCTTTTATCACTATGAAATGTATTATACAGTATATAGTAGTACTGTGTGTTGATAAAGAAGATCATGCATGTTTTCACTTTCATAAATTGGCTTGGAGAAAATATTTGTATTTTTATTTGATATTTTTCCAGTTCCTGATTGCTACTTACAATCCAAAACAGTCCAATCACTTGTTGAATAAATCTTGGGCAGAAAATCCCCATTTTCTCAAAGTACCACCACATAATGGAGTACAGGAATAGTATTCTGCATAGGAAGACATGTTTTTGTGCATAACATTGAGACTGTTGGAGAATCCCATGTTAGGCAAAGGCAGTTGCAATATATATACTTGCCTATACAGCCTAGGTTTTTTCCTGTAATTACAACATTGACGTCCATTTCAAATTATACTTGTGACGGTAAAAAAACACCTGAAAAAAAAAAATCTCAGTATATTGTCCGACCATTCAATGGAACTATTGTACTATACGACAACAGCACAGAAACAAGGTTTTCAAACATTTTATACTTTTTGTCTCGACACTGGATAGAAGCTAATTAAGCTCATTAAGTGACAATTATCGCAGCCCGTTGGGAAATTTCTCTCTTTAAGTGCAGCTTTATCTCTTTCTCTCACGCGTCGATGAAAGAATTCACATGCATGCATACTTATTCAAATTCAATACTGTAGTAGACTGTAATCATACGGAAACAAGTCTTCATTCTTTTGGTTATTATTTTAAAAAACCTACCGAAGTTGTAAAGTATTGCATTTTTGTACAACAGAGCAATCTGTGACACTGTACATACAGCTAACTACTCTACATACTTCAAGATGATTAGGATCATTTTATATTATGGGTTCTAAAGGCAGCTGATTTGCATCATGCACATATATAGAATGCAAAAAGGGCTGATACCCATTAAATTTGAAGGTAATGTGTGGGCTGCAATGTCAGGCACTGTATACATACTGTATAGATATCCTGAAGCAATCACTAAACTGTTAAATTGCAGATCTCACTCGAAGATTGCCATGAAATTCTTTTTAGCTATAGAGCTCTGTAAAAGATGAGTCCAGGGATGCAGACGACATTGCTCCTGCCTCCGCTGCCTCGGCTAGTGACTGGAGCACTTAGCATAATCAGAAAGACCAGACCTGTATAACTTGTCTCATTTGCATCGGTAAGACTGCACTTGCCATTAAGCGAGGCAAGCTATTTCCTGCTGTCAGCCCACACTTACACCTGGTGTGACTAGCTGGGAGAGTATATTTTCGAGCGGACTCTCTCCTGTTAACATTACAGAGACGTAGCCGACTAATTGGTACGTACACAAAAGCAAATGGGAAAACTCCAGCGTAAAAATGTGTCAAGAATTTCCTAGATATAAGAAGTTAATAGCATAGATCATTGAAGATGCTCAATGCCATTAGAGAGATAAAACCAATGGGGGCGACAAGACAACGTGTATAATACTTGAACAAAACAAGCAAGCATGGTCAGCCATTGCTGCATAAATTATATAACGGATATAAATTATATGTAACAGTAACTGTGTGCTGTTAATGGAGTGTATCATAAATTTAAACATGGATCTTGTAACGCCAGTTTTTTTTTGAGAGAGAGAGTCGGTCCATATCCATGATTAGGTATAGTACCACTTATGGACGAGAGATTACATAAGAGTTGCAAAATGCCTGGCATACCTGTCTCCACACATTTACCACACTCTCATTTAACCTTTTTTTCTTTAAAGCAAACTGACCCAGTGTGTACTATTCAGTATGTCTACCTCATAGAAACATGCTATTTATTTATCCGGTTATAAAGCAACACTGTTTTTGATTGGTCAGCAACTTTATCCAGACCTATTAAGCGTTTCTTAAAATATACTAAATACGCCTTCAAAAATCGTTTCAACTAGTGAATTAAGGTTACTGAGTGACTTACTAATGAAGCTTGATTTGAATTTCACCAATTTGATTATTCGGATATACTTCAGCTGTGTTTGATATTTAGTCACCTGCTAAAGAACAATTTAGAAAAATTCCAACTTTTTACCTGGCATCCATTATTTGAAATGAAAGAAAAATAAAGTAATGTCAACAAACAACAATGTTGTGGGATTGTATCATTACAATCTTGATCATTTGAAATTAACTTTTAAATTAAGACATTTGATATAAAAAATTAAAGAAAAAGAGATGTAAAAGTTTGAGGCTTCAGAGCTAATATTAGAAATTCATGTTGGTGAGTTCGTTTAGGTGGTTCTGCATGAATTGCAGAGTGAACTCTCTTCTTTTAATGAGCCTCATTTTTCTTTAGCATACAGTTTAATAGTAGTACATTTTTAGTAAATATAGCAATTGTGACTTCTTCCTGTCTTGCCATATATATTATCTTTGCTGCCGAGTGCTGAAATATATATATAATATATATATACTGTATGTATCACCCAAGAGAGATCTCAAAGTGATTTTTGTTTGTCAGTCCTCAGATGGTTTCAAAAAAGCAGAATTGTTCACTCCTGGCTTAATATAAATCAAAAAGAGCTCATAAAATGTGATAATAAGTTCTCTGTCAATTTCAATATACACCATTGGTCTCTAACCCATTAGCCCTGATTCTTACATGCAAAGTAGGCAGAGAGGTGTGATGCAACTAAATGTGGATCAACCATGGTTCCTTGCTGTTTGTATGCCTAATATCAGCTTGTTTTATATATTTCTTTTGAAAAACTTGTAATATTCTTATTTTCGTATACATTTTTAAAGCATCTTTCAAACATCATTGCTACTGTGCCTCATTGCAAGTAAATCACAGTATGTATGTCCTTCTCTTGTGTAGTTACCATTGCAGATATAATAATTTATAACATAGTCAGCTGTTTGCAACATTCTTTTTTATTTAAAAATAAAATAATAATAATAATAATAAAAAAAAAATCTTTAGATTTGGAATGTGTGTACCCTATATTGGGTCCATGCAGCAGGTGTTTGTAAAGCACAATTATGAGTTATGATAGAAGTCAACTGTTGAATAGTACCGTCTGCAGGCATCTGAAATGTGCTATATATGATACAAGTAAACAGTTATATCATGATAAGATAACACATCCTGATCCCTGTTACATTTCTACTGGTAGTGTAGGCTTTTGTGTGTACACTAATGTGCATTATACTGTAATAGACACACCATGGAGAAGCAAATCCAACCATCATCACGTGTCAGTGTATATATGATAGAGGTGTACGTCATGCACAGTGATATAGAGCTGTTAAAGAGAAATTTCATGCCATCTAGGAGCTATCTAAAAGATCTGTCAAAATTTATAGGATATTTGACTATTGATTTCAGTTGGACGGGTTGGAAGTCTATGAATAAATTCACAGATCCTCTCCGGCAATTAAAAAACATTTTTTTCTTATTGTTGTTTTACGTTATTAGAGTAGGATATATGATTATTTATAAGATATGCAGTAAACATCTTACTTTCATCGATGCAACAGGCTTCTTGCAAATGTTGTATTTTCAATATTGGTAGATAATGTCGAAGATACCTCAATGTTGACGTGAAACTTATCAATGTTACAGTTGACCCTTCTGAATATTTGGGGATAACTTAATAGCAAGTAATGTATGTTTAGGAAATTGTTGCAGTCTTATGCATGACCAGTACAGTACTACAGTGCTGTTTGGAGGGAACCTAAGATGACCCTCAAACTGTGCAATGCCAAACAGGTTATAGAGATTTATTAATTGCCAATACAGCCATTAATTCTTTATCGGAAATTTGTAATGGGTCTTACTCCCCTCCCCACCCACCTCCCCTTAATTTTCTGTTCCTGCTAATGTACAGAGAGTCTCTTTGAAATATTTTTGTTTTTGAGAGTCAATATTTGGCAGTTCTTCTACAACAGTACTCTTACAGTGCGCTATCCAAGTTGCCAAATTGGATATCCTTATTCATCCCTCGGAACTTGAAATTCTCCGAAGGCAGGAACCTAGCCGACAAATATAATCTCCAGTCAACGTCTAGAATGTCCTTCAACCACATTTGCACTGTAACAGGTTAACTTCTCAATATTTGGGGCTATATAAACCTATTAACTCTGGTCATAAATTATCATTTCCATTTTCCTGCAATCTTAGAAACCATTCCTGAATTTCTTGTCTTATTTTCCAATTAGAAATTTTGTGTCATCAATTAATTATCTTTGACCAGGTATTATGTATACTTTCATGTTTGTTTTCTGACAACTTCATTACAACCTCCTCCATAGATATAGCAGTTAGGCTGCTATATACATGTATACTGTATACTGCAGAACAAACTTGCTTGGGATCTCAATATTAACAGTCGGTAGATATCATAATCAATGTATTGTATGTATGTGTGTATGTGTGTGTATGTATGTATGCATGCATTTATGAGTGGATGTATGTATGAGTGAAATGCAGAGGAGCATCCATACAGTCAGGGGGGGGGGGGCGGATTCCCCCCTTGACGGACTCAAATGGACTGCTGGCGCCCTTTTCAGCTTTTTACCACTTTTTACTTATTCGCGATTATTGACTTTTTTATTGCGCTCTCAAATACCTAAATTTTTGACATTTGTCACACTGGTGAAATGTATGTATGTATTGGTGTGTATGCATGTGTGTATGCATTTGTGTTAATGAATGTATGTATGTACACGTACCATGTACATGTACATGTGTGTAGTATGTGTACATGTATATATGCACATATATATGATGCAGAAGCTCAGCCAGCCAGACAGCCACAGTGCTAGATGAATATATACCCAGTACAGCAGCATGCATAACTGTGTGTGAAACCTGTACCCACTATTGTGTTGATTAGCTTATTGTAGGATCAATATGCCCTTGTGGTTTAATCAGTTTATCCTCCTCACACACTGTCACTGGGAGCTGAGAGTTTGCTGTGTGCATCTGCCATTGTGTGTCTCTCTCTCTCTGTTGCCATTATTATATCCTTCAGTTCAGTACAGGAGAACTTGAATAGCAGAGGCCTGCTGGGTTTGAATGGATTTAAATGCAACATTCCAAGAACTTGTATCTGGATGGAGAGGGAGCAAAGGGAAGAAGAACAACAGAGTGATAATGGCAAGCTATCATTGTGCTGTGTGCTTTTTTTCAAAGAGAAGTAGAAGGTTATGTTTGACATGACATTACACAGGGAGACATAGACTAGACAAATGTTCAATGTGGAGAATGTTAAGATGATGGTATCTAGAATGAAATAAGCTGTTGAAGGGGATGTGATCAACTGCTTAAATTATTGGCAGATGTTTACAGTCTCTGTGAAATGGAAGATGATTGATCATTGAGTCGAATTAAAACTTGCCAGCAAAAGAAAAGATAAAAACAAAAAACATACCCCAACAAGAATTGTCAATCTGCAGGATCTTAAATTTTCTAAAATAGAACCTGCACAGCTCCGTTGATAGCATAGTTGGTTCCTGGCATGAGGTCGGTCACTGTATTCAACAGATTTTCATTCTTTTGAAGCTTGTTCATCACTTCTATAATTTTGATAAAAGTTGACTTATGACTTTAAAAGGTCTTGAAAATAGGGAGTGATTCTTTTCCTTTTAATTTAATTGGGGATCGACAGAATGAAGTTGATAGTTTTAAGTTGCAGTTATTAATCTTTATTCTTCTTAGCAATGTTCAATTTTTATTAGGTCATCAATGATAACACTGCTCTGAAAGGTTTGTATTCAGTTACTACATAGAGGCTGTAATCTACATGCACAAATTCATTAAGGTACAGTATATACCGACCTCTATGTCATTATATGTACTGCAGATAGCACTCAATCTATACCAGTGACAAATATCACCCTCCCCCCCCCATGGCAATGGCATATAGGTACACAAACATGAACAAAACCCAGGTTGAAAGGTCATACTTGTTAATCTTTGCTCTTTCATATATTGATTCATTTGTTGGGGTGGTTATAGGAGAAAAATAAGAATCGCTGTAGATAATTTTCTCATCAAATAAACAAATGAGACCTTGGAAACGAACCATATACTGATACTGCTTCTTAGCAAACGAAAATAAAGATAAGCAGATTCCAAGAACATTTAATTTATCAATGTTGGATCATATCCTGAATTGAGCTTTAAAATTAAGATGTCTAATATGTCTAAAAACATACATTGTCATAGTTGCAGAATCAGTACATGTGCTGACTTTAACATACTACAGCAAAGAAATGGCCTGCTTGTGTGACACGCACAGTACTCGGTACACCCAACTTCAAGTTGTTAACTTCGGTCGATACTCAATACTAATTCCACACTAAAGTCCCTCCTACAGTATAACAGTTCATTATTCGACTTGTCGACATTAATTTTATTTCAAAGAAAAAACAAAAACAAAGAAAGTCATAGATATTTGAGAATTCTTGAATTTTATGTGCTGCATGATATGGTTTATAAATATTTAATGAGAAAAAAGTATGTGAATCATTAAATTAATGCTTCCTGAAGAGTGTCTGGATTGTTATCATTTGCTTTGATTAATTGGCATATCAACATTGCAAATGATCATTTGGTACAAATATTAGAATTTGATGTCATTTAGTCTGATTTATGACAAAGTTATTTTTAGTAATATTGTTTTTAAGTTTGGCATTAACGTTGAGGACCGATTGCTTTATAAAGCAAAATTGTTGTTTCTAGTCAACCATTTTTGCTCAATTTGCCAGTTACACTAATATTGAATATGAAATTTAATTTATACCCAAATCAGTAATAAAAGTGTTCCACCTAAAGACACCTTAAGTATTCTTATTCCCCTCATGAAGATTAATGAGCAAATATTTTCCATGTGATTTTCAAAGTTTTATGACTTGCATACAGTACTTTTTCATACTTTAGTAAATTTACAGTACTTTTAGATAATCATATGCAATGCATGCATGTATGCAAATTCAAATCATCAACTTGTTATCCATTATCAGAAAGTAAAAGTTAATCATTCAAGCTTTAAGGAACTGCATTGGTATGAGTTATCTTGCGAATGATGGGAATTTTTTTAACCAAAACCAACTGACCGACCGAAACAAAGCAAACTTCTTTAAATTGAACTTCAGTGGTATAAATCAATTCTGTGTACATCATCTTATGATAGACCGTGTAAATTACATTGCTGGTAGGTGGGAGCCACCAAGACTGGTAGGCACTCTCCTGTCTTCCTTTGATGACAGTTCAGAGCTTGCTCTAAATTTAGCATGGCTGTCATTGCTGTGACAGGTGATATCAACAACAAACAGTATGTGACATTGACTAACAAATATTTTAGATCAAGTGCACCGTTGGAGACATTTGGCTTACAAGTCTGCTTGTATGCAGATCGAGGAAGAATCTTTATTTTAAAGCCTCTTGCCGAGGAAAACGTTTACTGTTAAACGTTAGTATCCACATGGAATTTGTTATTAGCATATTTCATTGTGGACCCACAGATATGATTAGCAATTTAGAAAGGATTATTTAACAAATTTTTTTTTTTTTTATACATACATGTCAAATTAAGATTGTAATTTTGGTGAATGCATTTTCAAAATATTGTTTCCTTATATGTCAATATTGTCTCTGTGAAAGTGTAATTGACTGAAGTGGACAGGTAAAACAGCTTAATTTGTGTTGTATATACTACTGTATTAATCCTTTTTGACATACATACAGTATGTACAGTATACTGACTGTTATGGTTAATGTATCGGCTGAGTAGATTTATTTTTTAATTATATAATATATATTGGGTGGAGCATCTGAATGTTTTCATGAATAGATTCAGTGTTAGGTCAAAACAGGAAAGACTGTAGGTGTATCCTTGTTACTAAAAATATCGTGTACTGTTCTGTATAATTATGGTTTGCCTCTCAGGACTGAAATAGTACGTTCAGTCCGGACATAGTGTCAGTATGACATGTTCCATCACATCCTCTTAATATCGACATACACTCAAGTATCCAACCCTTCCATTGTTTCTCTGCATGTTTGTTATGATTGTTATTGCTGTGCATGTATGCTGGTGCATTCGGTTCGTAATTAGGCTAATCAAGTCGAGGACAATGAGAACTACAGAGCACACATTTCCGTAGACACCTCAGGCTGGCAGCTGGGAACCAGAGGTGGAACAGCATCTCGCCGGCAGTGTACCGGTAGTCTAATCCACCCCCAGATGACAAACTGTTTTAAAAAGCAACTGGCTATTTGTGGGTTCAATAGGTTCTGATACCAATGCAACAAACTAATTTAATCCTGCTTATATTTTTTTAGTGTGGGGGGAGGGGAGGGGGGAGGGGGAGGTCATGGAGAAAAGGAGGGGAAACAAATATGGCTCATCCATTTGTGTTGTTGGAGAAGGTCTCTTTGCAAACACTACAATGAAGTTGGTACATGGTTGAAATATAATGCTTGGTATGGGACAGTATTAATATGCAGTATATATGGTATGTTTGTTAAAGACTTCACAGTTGCCCAGTGATTGTAGAGATTAGTTATAGCTGTTAAACAGGAAGTATAAGTCTACAGTTCTATACACAGTATGGTTTTATATATAATGTCACAGGAAATATGTATTCTGATCTTTGATCTTATATTGATATTTGCCAATCCTAAGGTCTGTCTGGATTGATCGAATCACTGGGACAGTATGAATAGAGCAGCTATTTACAGAGCTCTCTATAGCACCATCTAATACAGTCGTATGATGTTATGTAGTTTGATCGTTCATACCTCTTTATTTTTGAGAGCATGCCACGAAAGCGATTAATAAAATGATGAAAAACAGAAATTTACCAGACCTAGCAAAGAATGATTTATTTGTTAGGACAATTACTAACAAAGGGTAAGCTACAGTTCAGTACCGGACTTGTTTTTGCTCTTTCAAAGATCGAATGTGCGACTAAATACGGTACCTCAAACAGACACTTTCCTAAATTTAGAACTGTCCCTGCAATTATTAACAGAAAAGTTAGATTGAGAGGATGAAGGGAAGGCCTGAAGCAATGCTTCTGCAAAGAACATTGTAGTGTCTGTTATTTTTTTTTTTTTTTTGCTTTATCTCTTTTGCTATTTCCTCTGTCTCCACACAACTGATGAACTCTTGATCCCTCATTTTTTAACAGTTATCATCATTCGTCTGGTAGACTTTTGCAAAATGTCACTCACACTTCCACATATCTCTTGTACATGCTAGCCGTACCACATTCACGAGTACAAAATCTGCCTACCAATTAATATGGATGTGACTTTGTTTCTTTTCAGGACAATTCAAATCTATACATGGTGCTGGAGTTCATCGAAGGCGGTGAAATGTTTTCACATTTAAGAAGAATTGGAAGGTTTAGGTAAGAAATTTGAGCATTTTGATGGTGTCATCATTTATTTTCATTGTGGGATAGTAGAGAGATGGGAAAGTGCCCATGCAAGAGATGGGAAGTGGGAGGAGGAGGGATAAGCAGGAGTCTTTATACTTTACTGCTTCACTGACCACCACCAGAGCATTTTACCATGTCTAGCTTGAACTGCTAACCCTTTCAGCAATCTCCTCCCATTGTAACTGGTCACCTCAGATCAAACTGCCTCCTGCTATATAACTCTCACCATGCACCCCAAACTGTCTAGAAGAGCAAACTTATCCATTCAACTCTAAATTACCTCCGAGTTGTGATTTTTCAAATCCATGCTGTGCCCATGCATACATTTAAAAGTAGCTGGTTATTAACTCACTCCTCCTGGCTTCCCTGTCTCCTCGCACAAGCTGCATTCACTCTCACTCAGCCGTGTCTAGACAGTAACCAGATATCCCTAGGACACAATAATGCTAGAGTGCAGGTGCTGTGAGCAGACAGGTAGGTTAAGTTGGCCGTTGGTAAATAGCCGAACCAGGTAAGCTTTTGGAATTTTTCTACCTGGAACAGACTGTAAAAGTTTGAGGTAAAAACTTGAGGGTTAATTTGGGTATTTTCACATATGTGGCATGCATTGCTACATGCCACATTGAAAGTACTAATACTGTGCCAGCTTCATACTAAGAACATTCATTGAACAGAGACAGGGAAAGAGAAAGGGAAAAGATAATGTACTTTTATTTAAAGATAATGTACTTTTATTTAAAGATAATGTACTTTTATTTAAAGATAATGTACTTTTATTTAAAGATAATGTACTTTTATTTCGAGTACTAACATTAGTTTTGTTGAATTATGCAGTATCTCCCTGCATAAGAGCATACATTGTAAATCCCATGTCAATCGATGTTATTATTTTGTACGCCTAGTTTAATTTCTTATTATCTCTGTGTGGTCATTCATGTGTGTATCGATCATGCTATATATATCAGGGCTCCGTGTGCATCTAATGTTAAAGCCAGAGTCTCTTTTTTAGTCACCTGTCAAGTCTGTACAGACTCAGATATATATTAAACCATATGGCAGTGAGTATAACTCTCTGTGTCTCAGATTAGAACAATGTGTTCTCTTATCACATGTCAGTGTAATTATAGCAGCCTTCCTTATTATTATTATGAGTATTTTTTTGGTTACCTGGGACATAACAAGTCACTGAAGCATTTCAGCATTTCAGGAAACCAGCTACGACTGCCTCGCCTGTTTCTATTTTGGTCGTTGCTGTACTGCCGTGTGTCGTCTTTCTGTCTCTCGCAATTACCCACACATGTGTCCCAACATTTCTTTGGAAATATTTTTTGATTGATTGCGGAGGAGAGGGATGTATCGAGAGATGAAATGAATGCTAGATGATGATAAAAAGAAGAAGAGGAGGAAGGATGCAGACTTAGGATGAAGTCCTCATGTCTCCGCATCTGTACTCTGTACCCTTTAGACAATAAATTTGTTGGTGATGGCCAGTTCTTATCAAAGAATTACTGTCATTCTCTGCAGCTGATTTGAATTTTTCTCTAGCAAATTTGTGAACGATAAATAGCAGCGACGACGATGGTGATGGTCATGAGGATGAGATGATGAAAATTTTTACGGATCATAAAATCCTTGTGGGATCCATTTAGGACAAAAAATGTCTCAGAATTGTTGAAGTTTGTTTTATCATCTTTATTAAAGATTGTAACTGGCATTTCTACTCTCATACAGTACCTGATTTTGATATGAGAGATACCTCCTTACATTACGAAGGAATCTGTTTACTTAGATACTACAGTTTGGTTAGGGATACTTCTTTATCTGTTGTTAATATGAGACTGCATGAGGTTGAGAGCTTAACAAGTTATGACAATTAGTGAAAGCATCGCCAATCCTTTTAAATTGCAGGAGTAAACAAATTTAATGAGCAATTAATCTCCATAGGCTACGTACTACAGTAGAGTTTCTTGTAAACAACTGGACAAATGTTGGCATCATGTTATAAATTACTAAATACTGCACCCCTTGCTCTCCAATTTAATGACTCTTCCTGTTTGCAATTTTTTTAAAACATGTTTTGATGTTTTGATTGATGCAGTCTTCCTTTAACTGCATAAAAAGTTAAAAACAATTTTTTTTTTTCAGTATACATTTATTGACTGACATACATGATTATTAAACTAACTTGAAATAATATTAAGATATATATTTACTAAATTCAGCCTTGAGCACAAAATTTTGAAACTCAACTACTAGGTATTAATTCATACATATAAATATGTGATAAAGACAGAAATAACTTGATTTGGGGGCTTATGAAAGGGATTATTACTTTCAATTAACCATCTCTTCGATTATTGATGTCAGAGGGCTCTTCCTTAGCATTTTCAGATTTAAAGGAACAGTTCAGAATACTTCCAAATCTCCATAAGAGAATTAAACAAGGGAAACCAGGCAACAACACCATTAAATCTAGTTGATTGAATGCTAACAAGATTCTGAATTTGGAAATCATCCCAATCTATTACTGCCCCCCCCCCCCCCATCCCCTGCCCCGTAACTTGAACACACATTCAGTGTTGATTATCAGATTGGGGATCAAACAGATAATTAGTATGAACAAAAATTTAAATTTGTGACTCACATTCATGTTTCTAAATACTGCCTAGCCCTCTGAATGATACCAGATGTTAATATAGTTTAAGTAAAGATGGGAGTGCATATATGTGTAGGAGACAGGTATTAGTATCGTCATTCTTAAATAACCAAATCAGTAAGTTTGGGGATTTTAATGATATTTATTAGCGGTTAAGTGTGAAGAGGGTGATGATTGGAGAGGGTGGGTCATTGGGATGAAGCTTTTCAAGAATGATACCAGTTGTTAATATAGTTTAGGTATAGATGGGAGTGCATATATGTGTAGGAGACAGGTAAGTATCGTCATCCTTAAATAACCAAACCTGATAAGTTAAGGGATTTTAATGATGTTTATTGGCGATTAATGTGTGTACTTGCACATACATGTGGCATGCTACATGCCACATTGCAAGTACTAATACTGTGCCAGCTTCATATAAATGCTGACATTGTTATTGCAGAAATTTCTACAAAAATTCTTCAAGCCTCCAACAATCAACTTTTCAAAATGGATGATTTGTCAATTATTGTACGATTCCAGCGCCGCACAATTGACCCAGTTCCATTTGTTCAACTGATTATTAGTCAGACACTAGATACTGTCGAAGATTTGATTTATTATGGACTTTCTGACATTTTGTGTATTCTGGAGGTATCCGTTTTTCACACACACAGTAGTACATGTTGCATACTGTACTGTTTATGTATAGAGTCTTAACGTTCTCAAAGAATTAATTCCCTCGTGCAGCATCTGTCGATAATGGATAGGTTTTCTCTCTCTTTCTCTCTCTCCCGAAGCCTTTCGTCATGCAGTATTTTTTTCTTTTACGTCAGTACATGAAGACAGCATATTAATGTGTTTGTTTAATTTTTGTTTAAGAAATTGACACACTTCAACTGTTGCAGTTTGTACTCCAATTCACTCTCACTGATATTATAGACATAAATCACAGGATTTTGGCCACAATTTAGCATTATATCTCTGAAGCTCATTTTTAATCAGGGAAGAAAAACAGTCATACAGTCAGTGAAATATACTGAGGTTAGAACCAGACCGGGGGTGGGGGGGGGTGCGGGGAGAGGCAGAGGGTTACCGAAATACAGAAAGAGTAAAATATGAGATATACAGTAGTTCATATTCATTTTTTTTGTATGATTGTTTTTATTTTATTTTTTTGATAAATGTTGAGAATAAACTCTTCAGCTGTTGATAAATTTATTTTTGACAGCTTGCTATTTTCCAGAAATTTTAAGTTTTATTTAAGTGACCTTGTTCACAATAGTTATCATATATTTCATTAAATAACATTCTACCAAGACGCCGCTGGTATCATTTTTGCATATAAATAATTTTGCATGTATATAATTTTGCAAATATTTTAATTTTCCATAGATAATTTTTGTATATATACCTCCATAGAGACATCCATGGTTCCCTTCAAGTATCTTTATACAGTCATGCCTTTTAGTTTAAATTTGTGATTTGAGAAGTAAGTGATTTGTCATCTGACCAAAGAAAAAAAAGAACTTGGTTTGGGGAGGATTGCGTCACTTAGAAGAATATCGTATGACTAGGTGTATAGGGAATATTGACCAAACTTGTCTAGTGGCCCAAATCTCCATAGCAACAGTCACTCGTCCTTGAGTCTAAGCCTCTTCTCCCGTAGAGCGGTGAATGTTCCCAGTACGTGTCTTGGAATAATTTTGAGACTAGACTAAAGAAAGCACTTGAGACAATTTTTTTTCTCCAAGGTTTGCTGATTTTACCAGACATTTGACGTTCATATCTAAACTTTTCTCGTTTTCTTCTTTCTTCCTTCTTTTTGTATTCAACAGCGAGCCCCATGCTAGATTCTATGCAGCCCAGATTGTGCTTGCTTTTGAGTATCTTCACCACCTGGACCTTATATATAGAGACTTGAAGCCAGAAAACCTCCTCATAGACAGACAAGGATACATTTCAGTGAGTATTTGACCTCTGTAATGGTTTGGTCAATATGATCACATTAATAAAAGGGAAGTCCTAATGAACAGACGTAGATAACTCATGAAAGAAATAATTTTTCATGATAACACCCAAATTCAGTATAGTGCATGGTGTCAAAAGTGGAACATTGAGGGGGAGGAGGGGGCGGGGGCAGCAGCATTCGCTTAGCAAATTATTGTGCTCCACAGTGTCTCACAGTAGACATTGCTGGTGTGTAGAGATAATCTCTATTGTTTGATATTTATTCAGCTTTGCTTGGGCAGGGGGTTTGAGAGGGGGTTGGAGTTGGAGGGGGGGGGGAGTGATTTTGCAGCTACTTCTCCTTTTGCTGTTTGACCCAGTGTCTTAAAGATGCATAACTCAACAATATGTCAATATCATGTACAAATACTTTTCCCCAGTAAAAAAGAAAAAAAATGTTTACGTTTTTTTTATGTACAGAAGAGTTCCTGTTCTGTGTTTACAACTTGGAATCTGATACTGAGCACAGGGTCATATCTGATCAGTTAATATGTAAACATGGCCTATGATGTATATTTTACACTGTTGAGGAGTGTGGCCTCTTTTATGACCTCAAGTTAACTACATATTGACTTCTTTGTATCAGATGATCTGTAGCAGTATTAAATTTTGAATCATCTGATCTCTGTCCAGGGTAATACACACCAATAGTTTTTATTATAAACCATATCTACAGTGCCAGCATTAAAGGCATACAGTACAGAGATTCAGTCATTATGTATAGACATTTTGCACTGTTAGGTTAAATCAGCATATTTTCAATTGACTTAGTCATATTTTCTGACGCAAGTCGGATGCCGAAATCCCCATCAGAATTGATTCTGTAGGTCATGTCTCGGTCAAGATGTGACCACACCACCTGGGCTTTGTTCCAACCTTCTCGGGGGGGGGGGGGGGAGGGGGAGGAACCCCTAAATTAAGGCAAATACGAATGGTTGTAACTGAAAGGGAGAGGAATCCTAACTATTGAGAAACAACCTGAGTCAGAGCTTACAGCAGCGAACCTGACGACGTGCGTCAAATAAACTAAAAGCAAGAGCCTTACATAGGAGAGTACTAACACGTGGCCTATGCTAACTACACAACGTATGTAGCTTAGGCTAACAAAGAAAACTACGGCAGAGAAATGAAGGAGAAACCGCTATAAACCCAAGCAAAACATTCTCGAAAACTAGCAATGGGAATACACAGAATACATGAACAAGAATAACTCCAATTTAAAGATGTCAACAATGGGAGGGAAATGGGAGGGGAGCAGGGGGGGGTGGGGGTGAAGGGCACTAGCAGTGAGGCATTTAATCCACATGAAATTTTGGGAAAGATTGATATGATTATATATCACAAGAAAGTCTTTGACATCTGAAGAGGAGGGAGTTTTTTTTGTAAACTGATCAAGACAATGTTCATCCTTATAGGTCAGGTCATTTGTTTGTCATTGATTGGTCGTCTTCTCTTTGCGTACCTCTCCAAGCCAGGGAACAGAACGCTTGAAATTTGCAAAGCTTGAGGGAGCTTGAGGCCCAATCATCAGTTCCCTGATATTAGTCATCAACATAAACTTTTGTCTTTCACACGAGAAAAATGATTACTTTTGCCAAAAAGTGTTGCTTGCAGGAGGATCTAAAATATATACATACATACATACAATACATACATCCAAAAATCTGGTAGCTATGAAACCATACGTTAAAGTATGTAGTTTATGTATTACATCATATCATTTATATTTCCCCCTCTATGTAGAAGGTTTGAGGTTTTCAAAGTTTATTTTCCATGAAATACTAAATCTTTAGGCACAAATAAAGCCGCAAAAATGTTGCATTTTTGTGGTAGTTTTAATGGCCCCTTTGTATTGTATTGTACTGTACGGTATACAATAGCAGGTTAATTATTCAGGTCTCGCTTGTCAAAGATCCTTCCATAAAGCTGGTCTTCTATTCCAATGGAAAAGCAGAATCCATTATGTATTTTGTCAACATCGTTACAGCGACCACAGGAAACAAAATAAATAAAACCCAAGACGTGAGGCATTAGCAAACAGGGAATCATTTAGTTTTCCAATTTTGAATAGCAGTTTTTGGAGGCTCTGAAACTTTGTCGCTTATAAAACAATTCTATGGTTTCTTTGAGCAAAGTCTGCCATACATCTTTGTACTTGTATAGCAACTTGTGTATGCCTGATAGATTATTCCCTGGCAAGCCACAAAAGGTTGAACTCTGACAAATAATCAGGCCCGTGGACCTTCAGGAAGGCTGCATTCTAACAGTTTTTCTTTTCCCTCCTCACATCCATCTTTGATTTATTCAGGTAACAGATTTTGGTTTTGCAAAGCGAGTCAAAGGAAGGACATGGACTTTATGTGGTACACCCGAATACCTGGCACCTGAAATTATTCTTAGCAAGGTGAGTCTCGGAAGAAGGGACGAAAAGTCGGTTTTTATACTTCCATGAACACTGTTGGATATGACCAAAGTGAAATAGGTAGACGAGAATAACCGTTGTCTGTTATTAGGTGGACGAAATCTCTGTTGGGGTCAAGATATATTTGGAGTTTAGTCATTTCAAATAATTTTATAAGATAATGTGAAATATGAGATGATATTATTATATGACAATGACAATGAAACTGTTTATTTCCAACACAAAAGATAAGTACATTTTCAACAAGAATTCAATACATATAATCAAATAATCATGGTATTAAATATAATTCAATGTACAATGAAAACTACCAAATGAAAATAAGGTCAAGAATTCAATACATATAATCAAATAATCATGGTATTAAATATAATTCATTGTACAATGAAAACTACCAAAGATATTATTATATATAAACATTCATAAAGGATATCATTTTTGACAATCGGTGGAAGCCTTCCTGTTCAACACAATATCAGTGTCATAGTTTTTGTGGGGTTGTTACTCTCAAAATGGCCATTTGGCAGTATGCTGTACGTTTGTATTACCCAAGTTAATGAGAGGGCTTCTTTCTCTCTGACTGTTTTTAAGCATCTTGATGATAAATCAATTAATTTTTCAGGTCATTCGGGTGAAGTTAATTTAAAGATCTTAACAAAAAGATCTTCGTGGATGATATTAACATAATTCCAGTAGTTTTTCATCAAAATAGATATCAATCTACAATAGATATTACAATCTAATGAGTGAGTAACTGCATGATTTATTTCATTATGTACAGCAAAAATCTTCCATCCCACAAATTGGGATGACTTAATCTTTTGGATAACTCTAGATTGCGACCGTGGTCAAACGTGACCTTATCTAAAAAAACATTTTATTGTGAGATCTGTTTGCTAAAACTTAAAATTTCCCCCCAAAATATTGTATAAACCTACAATATCAGGTTCTCCCCCCCCTCTCCTCCCACCCCAACATACACAAGAAGCTTCGGGGTAGTAAACTTCCGCTATCCCTCCACACACTTGTTTGAATGTCCCCTAAAAGAACTGAGAAGGGAAAAAAAAAATTGCCTTACAAGAAGCCTCCTGTTGGCAATTAATTGTCAAACCTAATGTTAAAAACAGAGCCTTGCTTGCGGCTTGCGGGGCTTGTGGGCTCTTGATGCAACAGTCATTGATGGAAGTCTCAACGCACAGGAGAGGAAGTTTCCGAATTTCCCAAGAGAGGGAGAGAGAGCTATCAATTGAATTGAAGACTGACTGAACTGACCCCCCATCAATGGCTTCATTAAAGAGCCTTAATCCAATTAGTTTGTATGACAGTCCACAGTCTTCTACACACCTCAATGGGTCAAATTTGAATTTTCAACCTCTCTTATTATTTTTTCTTTCTTGAATGGATGTGGGATTGAGAGGTAGGAATTGAGCAACGTGTGAGGCTAATGCTAGGGTTACCTTTCAGAATAGGACTGATAGAGAAGAATAAGAAGGCGAAGAAGAAGGAAAAGAAGAAGAAATATAATAAATAGCAAACAGATGAAGTCAGACTGGGATCTGAATTGGCATAATGATGGATTTATAAATATTTAAACCTGCATGTTGCATTCAGTTTGCCAAGAAAATATATAAAGTAGCTGTAAATGTCATAAACTTTGTGGTTTCTAATCTATGAATATTCATAGGTAGTAAGTACCACACGTGTTCTATTTGGGTTTCTGTCTACCTCTGAACAAGGTTCCACTCATGATCAAAATGTCAGACCCTCTCAAGATTCGAAAGCTGTTAGAGAAACCCTTCTTTTTATTTTCGGGCTCTCGGGGAAGATCTTTGTATTGTGTTACAAACTGAGAAAGAATAAATCCTGAATCCTTCCTGATTGAACTTTTAATTTCTTCTATCTTTTGTCTACCAGGGTTACAACAAGGCCGTTGATTGGTGGGCTCTAGGAGTCCTCATCTATGAAATGGCAGCTGGCTACCCTCCATTCTTTGCTGATCAACCCATTCAGATCTATGAGAAGATTGTCTCAGGAAAGGTAAGATGAAATGCCACCATTTTATTTGGATTCTATCAAAAAATGTTTGGAGAGTTGTATGAATACTCTCCATCTCACAACTTGGATTGATGCATTGAAGAATCATGAATAGTTCTCGGTGGTACCCATGTTTTGATTTCCCCAACAACCTTAGCACCCTCGTTATACCATGCCTAGAATGTCCTGGTAACCTTTTAACAATGTGCCCCCTTTATGACCAGCTCCACCGATCACCGCCCTTCCTTCTCTCTCTACCATCCAAAGTGTCTAGATCGTTAGTTTCGAGTGAATACTTACCAATCGGAATTTGTCTCTTTACGGTTACCTCGAAATGGAGATTTTTCTATTTACTGGTTAAGAGAGAGTTTGAGAGAGTTACAGAGAGTTAGAGAGAGTAAGAGAGAGTATCTCTTTGAATAGCATAACATGTATAGTTCTCTGTGGTTCCCATGTTTTGATTCCTTTACATCTCTTTGAAGTCGTAACTTGCTGATATTTACATGTTAACCTCTTAGTCGACTGTGAAGTGTGTCCTGTGGTCATTTTATGATGAGTTGTAAAGATACAGGAAGAGATCTAAGTATTGTCACATTATTTCACTTCCCTTTGTCTTATTGACTAGCAGTAAATTGGCCAACCTTCATAGAGGTCTAGTCGACTACAGAGTGATTTGGTATTTTTGCGACTGCGTTGATGAAGTTGTTGGGTGATACTACTACGGCATCATAGGCAAACCTCAAATTATGCTAAATCCATAATATGACAGAGAACTTATTAAAAAAAGCCCCATGTCAAAATGGGGGGGGGGGGGGTGAGAAGAGCACTCTTTTATACGTTACATATGAGTAAACTACGAACAAAGCAAATTATTAACGACAATGTTGAGAAACCATTAACAATTTTAACAGTTTGTGCCCGAGGCTGCAAGCGTTTTTATTGGATCAAAGAGCACGTTTTATATCGATTCAGCAGTCTTCAATGGGCTCTAACGTTGCTACGAACATATGACTGCGGGGCCATAAACGTGATGAGATTAAATGCTATTAAAGAGCGCTGCTGCCAAAGCCCTACTCCATCAAAGGCTCCATTTTACGTTTGTTCGGTCGTCCCGGTTTCTTAAGAATCATTGCTACAGTCCGTCTCTACAGAGGTTTCTACAGAATCCTCTCATGATTAATGATGGCACATAGAATGTCAAAGAAATACCCAACGGAGAGGTTTCTCAACGTAATCCCTAATCACAACCCACACAGAGGTTTCTCAACGTAATCGGTAATCACAACCCACAGAGAGGTTTCTCAACGTAATCCCTAATCACAACCCACACAGAGGTTTCTCAACGTAATCGGTAATCACAACCCACAGAGAGGTTTCTCAACGTAATCGGTAATCACAACCCACAGAGAGGTTTCTCAACGTAATCGCTAATCACAACCCACAGAGAGGTTTCTCAACGTAATCGCTAATCACAATCAGAAACAAACAGACAGACACTGATTAAACATGGGCAAGTGTTTGAATATATATAAGTTTCCGATGTATGAATGGATATGTATTACAACTCTGAATAATTTGACTTTTTGCTTTCTGCCTTCCCTGTCTCATAATCTTAGCACTCTCATTCTACCGTGCCTGGAATAATCTGTAACCTATTTAGCACTGAACACCCTCAGTCAGATATGTGACTTCTAATGTAATTTCATTACTGTTAAATTTTCTTGTTCATTGGTGACCATCTGCAGACCTTGAATTTTAAAATTTTATCCACTGGCTAAAAAATGCCAGTGTATAAAAAATATCTACTACCCCCCAAAACAAAACAAATTCCCACCAGCATTTTATAATACCTGAATTAATACAAGAGCAACTTTGTCTCTATACTGGCAGAAAAATGCCAGTGCATTTTATGTCTACTGGCAAACAGCAAAATCCACTGGATAGCCTGAATAGCCTGAATTTTGAGGTCTAAACAGGATTTCCGTTAGAGTGTTACTAATCAGGTTTTCCCTTGTCTTGGTGAGAGTGCCATGGTTGCAAAGAGACAGGTATTATAGGAGGGCGTTGTGGTCAAGTGGTTAAGGCAGTGGACTTGTGATCTAAGGATTACAGGTTCGAGCCCTGGCCAGATCATTGCGTTGTGTCCTTGGGCAAGGCGCTTTATCTCCATTGCCTCTCTTCACCCAGGTGTATAAATGGGGACCTGCGAGGTAACTTGTAAATATAGTTGCGTGCGCCGGTTTGTGGCTGCACCCTATGGGAAGTCCCCCGGGGGACACGTGGTTGTGGTGCACTGTGGTGCCCCAGGAGAGATTGATTGAATTGTGCACACTTTGGTGTGTGGGTGTGACAAGTTACCAATGACCAGGGGTTAATAATAATCAGCGCACTGAGACTTAAGTGTGTATTTGCGCTTTATAAGAACTGTGTATTATTATTATTATTATTATTATTAAAGGGAGAGGGTGATGTTAAAATATACAAAATTGGAAAGTTTGGAGTTTCCAAGGTTTTCAAGGTGAACTGTCTGGGGCAATTGTTATGAAAGGAAATTTGATTCCACAATGAAAAAGAAGTTGCCTCTTTGATGGAATATTAGTGCGTGTACTTTATTAATCAACCACGTTTAGATCTGAATTTCAATAAATGAAGGAAACATTGGTAAAAGTTGAAATATTCAGTTCTGTACCTGTTGTGCTACGTCTTTGCCATCCCATACCCTGTACTGTATGCACCATGCTTTAGTATAGAAAGATGAACAGATATAGAATTGTTGCATGCCACATTGCTAGAAATTTTTATTGAATTCTTACCCATTGTGGAAAAAAAGAAAATTAATTCTGGCACAAGTGTCTTTAGAGCCTAATTTTAATCTTTTCTCTCTGTCCTTTGAAGGTTCGATTTCCCTCCCACTTCAGCCAGGATCTGCGAGATATTTTACGGAATCTACTGCAAGTGGACTTGACTAAGAGGTTTGGCAACTTGAAAAATGCCGTCAACGACATCAAGATTCACAAATGGTTCAACACCACAGACTGGATTGCAATATACCAGAAGAAGGTACGTGGTTTCAATTTGCTCGCATAATGAGAATACTTAATAGTCACGGTTAGTCACATTTGTAACTTAGATTTTACTTGGGCCGTACTACAGCAGCGTCTAGTACGACAAAAGCTTCTTTAAGTAATCACTGAAGCTGTTAATGTCTGTTCTGTTACAAATAAAAGATTGTGTAAAAGTAAGTTGGCCTGACGTTTCGATCCTAGCAGGATCTTCTTCAAAGGCATATATGACAAGTAACAGTAACAGAAGGGACAAAAACACGCACAGAATACAGACAGGTTAATGAGCACAAAGAGATAGATGTAAGGGGATTAGTAGATAAGGGATGGAGAGAGGAAAGAAAGAAACCAACATGGAAAGAGGAGAGGTAGGAGATAAACAGTAGAGGGACAAAGAGAGGATTAAGGGAAGGGGGTAGGGAATAAACTGGAGAAGGACAAAGACAGAAAGGTGTGGAGAAAAAAGGGTGGAAGAGAGCTATGAGAAGAGGAGTTATGGGGGGGGGGGACAAGGGGAGACGGAGGAGGGGACAGAAGAAAAGTTATTCAGATAGAGACCTTTTTGACAGGTTAGCATAGTAGGGCCATGAGGAGGGGTAGGCGATGGAATGGGGGAGGGGGGAGGTGTGGTCGGAGGGCATGTAGGACAGGAGTCAGTAATGTTGCTGATTCTGAGGTTAGAGTGATTTATTCCTGTCGGTAAAACTAGCATTGGGATCGCAAGTTGGCTGACAGTACAGATAGTGTCCGAGGTGGGCATGTACAAAGTACTAATAAAACTTGTAAAATTTAATAAGACTTATAAAGCTAATAAAACTTACTATTTAAAGTCATTTTGAAACTTGAAATGACTACGAATTTTACTTTTTAAAATACAGAGCTTTTTAATAGGTTTAAATTGTTCCATATGAGGTATACTGTTGGTCTATGCAGACCGTTTATCCAATGCTTTCCACATATGGATGAAAGACTATCCACCTCTCATGACTGCTGAAGGTAAATCCCAGCATAGTTTTGTAAAAGTGCAAGGGAGAGATAACTCTGCAATACTGCTACTGTTGCTAAACAGGAAATTAATCCATCGACCCAACATGGATTGAAGGATCACATTGAGTGGGATTCATCGTGCTTTGTGATGATAACGTTCCTTCCCAAGGGTAATTAGAGGTGATATGTGTCTGTTGCAAAAATCCTTGACACTAGCAAGAAAGCTTCAGCCTGTAATACCAGGTCTGGAGTCAAACTGGAAGAGAGCCAGTGGTGACTGCATTCTGCTTTGGATTGTTGTTATTTTATGTTACTTAACTCTGCTCCCATCTACAAGTGTTGTAAAATTCAAACAAACTTGGGTAAATAATATCGTCACAATAATACTATATTTATGTAGCACTTGACATAAAAGAATATCTTAAAAACACTTAACACAATAACATGAGAACATTGTTTTAATGGAACAAAAACATATGTAATGCAAGTAATAAAATAGCCAAAACAAAAATAAATAATTAAAAATAAACTAGAAAGAATGTAACAAATGGGTTAAGAGAAATATAACATAAGATCAGTTCATTGGAATATATGATACAAATGTTGGTTTCCAATTGACACTTTAACACAATCAAAAATGGGTAAAAATATAACCCCAAAATGTTGGTGGCAGGGCGTGCATATAAAATGCCCTGTCGCCTTAAAATGGATACCCCTCATTCTATTGCGACTCTCACACAGTAACCTAGCCATATAACTCGCGCCTATGTATTTCGTGAGGGTGTTCATGTCGGAGAGGTATTCAACTGCAGTGGTGAATCTTCCACAATAACAGAGATGTGTTGGTATAAAAGGAGGCAATGCACTGCAAACATAATCAAACTGCTTTCAATTGTTATAGACTTAGTTATGAACCAGACTGTGTGATCGGTAAATATGGTGTGACCCACTTGTTTGACCTTGTGGGGTCAATCCTTAACGTACTTGATTAAACAGTCATTGTTAGTCCCAGTCCTTGTAAACTAGTCAAGGGCAGATGTTGAATATGACACTTATTGTAGCAAACATTACAACCCCAATAGTTGCAGTTTGAAATTTAATAGACTAAATTATTTAGGGGTATGTTTGTTACCAATTTATTTGCTTGAAATGTGGGATATTCTTAGCGAGGTTTTTTGTGTATATTACAGTCTGAAAAAAAATAAACAAAAACATTATTAATATGATAGGTTGCTATAGCCATAAAGCTGTGTATGAAGATATGAGATTAGCAGTATGTTCTCTCATGTGTTGGTTTACTGTAAGTATACATGGTGTTTGAAGCCAGTCAGCAACCACCACATTAAAGCAAACAGAAAACAGCAGAGACAGAAGAAAATAATTGAACTGAGATTTGAATCAATTTATGTAAAACCAGAAAGAAAAAGCCCTGGTTTGATTTGTGATTAGGTACTTGACGTTGTGAATCATGTTTGTGTAACACAAACTTAATCAGACGAAGTAGTCTGCATTTAGTTTGATTCCTTTTCCCTCTGAGGACGAGGACTCCTTGTCTTCCACCTAAGAAAAGTTACCTGCTGCATTCTTAACGTGAAGACTACTTGATATCTAACTAAGGAATCAAGGAGTGTTAAATATTTCCTTCTCTTAAGTATATTTGTAACCACCCATATGTAACCACCAATATGTAACCATTAATTTGTAACCACCAATACGTAACCACTCAAATTGGTACAGAATCAGTCCTCCTGGTGGAGGTATGGTTACTGCTGTATGTTTCTTTTGTATAAAGAAGAAGAAAGGATGGATACTAACTAATCGATCAGATTAATTAATTTATCAGGTTGTAATAAGACATTTCAAAATCATCAACAGGGTTTGAGGGAAAAGAAAAGAAGGGGAAAGAATTGTTTTCAACCGTATAAGTCACTTCAGTAATTCCCAACTTTAAGTATATTGTTATCCATTATGCTGATGCATTGAGAGCCACCAGGCTAGCCCCTCGGAACTGTTATGACACCAGGCTCACTCCCTGTCCCCCCTCCTGCTTGCATTTTCCCTTTCGTATATTATCAAAATGAGAATACCCCCTCTCGTCAGCCCGCCATTAGCATTTTGGCATGTTCAGGTCAATTATTCGTTGCTGTCAGTCGCTCCAGGGAAACCAACTTTCAAATTGATTCATTATGATAAATAATGAGGCAGACAGTATGAAAATGTTAGAATCTATTCAGCATATAATTCTCTCTGCTGCCTAGACCTATGTATAGGTGTGAATGGCATTAAATGTAAACATCTTCTGAAAGGTGTTGAAGTAGCTTGCAGCAGTGATTCTGGTTGTTAGGATTAATTTCCACAGTTTGCTATGTGTATCCTGGTATCCTGATATATTTATGTATGTGTTTATGTTAGTGTGTATGTGTGTATATATTTATGTGTGTGTGTTAGGGTAAATGTACATGTCTGGGTCAATTGTTTGTTTCATCGTAGGCATGAACATAATATGAACTTTTAAATATATATATATAATTTTTTTAAGTTTCTTGTGAAGAACAAAATGTCGCAGGGTTTGTGTGGGGAAGATGGAGGATGGCAGGGTAAGGGTTGGGGTTGTGTTAGAAGCCATTAAATTTTATGAATCTGGATTCCAATCTCTTAAACAACAATAACTTATAATGTATGATATTTTTTTTTTAATTCCAATGTTGTGTGATATTAATTTGTGTGGTACTTGACAATGCAAACTTTTGATTTCATGTTTGCTGTGCAAAGTGCGCTGGACCTGGTTATTTCGACAACATTTGCCCCATAATCCTGACAAACTGTCAAGGATATTGCAAACTTGCTCATCTGTAGAGTAAAGAGGAGAACTACGCCATTCACCCAAATTTGTCCATCATCATCGTGTCTGTTCTTCCCCTCTGTCTGTCTGTTACAGGTGGAAGCGCCGTTCACACCAAAAATCAAGGGACCCGGAGACACAAGTCACTTTGACGACTACGAGGAAGAACCCATCCGTATATCCAGTACAGAAAAATGTGCGCGAGAATTTGCTGATTTTTAAAGACATGTCTTAGCACCTTGGACGAGTATGCAGGGGGACAGAAGAAGTCTCACGAGGCCACTGTGGTTGCAGTCAGTCACTCACTGTTATCATACCTTCTTTTTTCCTTTTTTTTGGTTTTTTTGTTCCTTTTTCTACAAAACTCTTCTTCCATGATCTTTAAAGTACATATTGTGTAACCCTTGAATGTTCATAGTATTTGAAACAAGATTCTCTGCCATTTTGAATGATCCCAAGTCCCTCCTGCACAGATGACAAAAATTGTCCTTTCTGCAATTATGACAGTCAAAATGCTGTATCCTTTTGGAATCTTGAAAGGTACACCATCCTTCGCCTCCCTCTAATTCTGTGAAACTCAAAATCTGTGTATGCCCTTTCCATGAAGTTCCTAAAAGCTAAAAGGAGTTGATGAGTTTCTAAAAGACTTTTAAAAAAAACCTGCCAAAGTTTAGACAACAGCCTGGCTTTGGTGATGTATCCACCAAGTCGTTTGTGAAATATCATTACGAACCGTGAAGCTCTATTATTACAAAGTTCTGTTACGATAGGTCAGCTCAAGTAGCTTCCTATTACCCTAGGAGATGTGATTATTATGGGCAGATGTATCGATAATATGCTGAGCATTCGGGCTTTTGTGTTTTGTTGACACTAATTGTTACATCAGAAGTATACTTTTTTGACGATAATTTTCCAGGAAACTTTTGATGGTGATGAGCTGAACACTGAAACAAAACAGAGGTGTCCGTGTTATCCTGCAAGATATTCAAACACTCAACTCGTATATTTGGAATCCCAGGATTTATTTCCTTATAAGTTAGAGACCGAGTGTCTGTCTCTTGAGGTTTCTCTTACAACAGTTTTAGTTATTGTTGTCACACCGTATGCAGTGTAGCAAACTGGTCGAGTGGACTCTCAGAAGATTGATGGAACCAACTATCAGGTCCCAATGGTTTTTTTTTAATGTAATTTTGAAACAAAAATCTGAGTCACCCTACTTTTGGGGACATTTCCAATACTTTTTGGCTCCCAAGATGATATGAGTTGAGCAATTCACTGTATTATCTTTAAAAACTTAAGGCATACAAACCTCATAAGTTTTTTTTTTGCCTTCATTTCGTCTTGGGGACATATGCATCCGAGAGTTGTGACAAGACACCTCACAATTAGGTCCAGTTGAGTCATTGCCACTAATTTTCCTGACTCTACTTGAGACATCGGACTCAAAGCCACTGTATCATATTTAGCGGAGAAAATTTGTTCACTTGTTCTAGTCTTGATGTTTAAATTTAGCGACTCCCAGATACTACTTGTTGCAACTCTGGGTCATCTCAAGTAATGATTGTTTTCGGCAAGGCATCATATTTCTTGGGCTGTAGAGTTGGGCACCCTCACCAACATTTCTTGAGCCTTGTCAAAAAATGTTTTTACTCTGCTATTCGTCAATACATGTCAGTGTGAACTGAATCATTGATTATTTAATACCAATGACATCACAATCAAAACTGACCAACATATCCTGTGGTAGTAGAATCTCTTGATAAAAAAAAACAGGCTCTTAACTGCCAGTTGTTGATCAGCTATTGGACTAACGCCACTTTTGGTCCAAAAATTGCCGATAACGACTCGTGTAAACAATAACAAGTGAGCTGTGTGCTTCAATTTTAATTTTTTTTTGTTTTTTTTGTACGGTGCAATATACGTGATTTTGAACTTTCAGTGGTTTGTCTGTGGACTCTCCACTCTGGTTTTTTTTTTTGATTTATCATTTGATTTAAGAGTTTAATTTCATTTGAAATCCTTAGGGAAAAGTTAACAATTTTTCCACCCTGGAAAAAAGGTTAACAAAATATTTTCCTATTTTTTTGATTGTGTGCTGTGGTTGAAACCATGATCATTTCAGTGTTTTGCCACCATATTTTTGTTTGTTTGTTTTTCGTTTTATTTTTTTCTTTAATTAGATACCTCATAATATCCAACATCTAATCAAACCTTTCTTCTGACTGTATCTGTTAATATACAAAGTGTCTGAGTCCGTCATCGCATTAGGCTTTTCTGCTTAGCATCATCCTCATAAAAGATGCCTTCACAGACAATCACCATGACATTTGTTTCCAGCATTAACTTTTTCAAACTGAGGTGTAAAACATGATAGGGTTTGGTAAATTTGGCTTGAAATATGAAAGGTGTTGTAATAACAATTTTGTGATGGGATTGTGTGGACGTATCAAACTCGATATTTTCGGAACCAGTTGCTTGGCCGATAAGTAGGTACGTCCCGCCTATTAGAGTTGCAAGAAATGCAATGCTGCAAAAAGTTCTATCCTAACAAGAGGGATTCATGCCGAGTTTAATAGATCCGAAATCGTCTACATTATACGGGGAGTTAAGTTTGTGCTGTAATAGTTTTCAAACTGCTTTCCCTACAAATAAGAATTTTCTGGTACGTCCAAGTTTAGAGGTTGTTTTCTAAGCCATATTTTTTCCATCTCCAATTACATTGTGCATGTAACCCAACAAAGGACCCCCCCCCCACCCTCCTATTTGGCCGTAATGTTTGATGCTTACAGTATGCTGCTGGAAGGGGGGGTTGTGTTGCAGTGGTGGCAAGATTTAAAACAAAACACCATATTTGAGTCTTATGTACAGGAAGGACATATGAGAGTTAAATCTTTCGCTTCGAAAGGTTTCCATTGAGGTCTGTAAAGTTACGGCGTAGACTCTGTTGTGCACAACTGCAAATTAGAGTTTTAATATTATATTTGTTAATATTTGTAAAAAAAGTACTTGGTCTTTGGGAGATGTTTTGATGTCTACTCCTAAGAGCACAGATGCACAAAATGTTATTGTTTTGTGGATGTTGTAATGTCCTTCCGTTGGCTTTATGACAATTACCCCATGAAAGTATCTATTGTCTTTTAGGACAAGCTGAAACCATCAGCTCGAGAGGATGTACGTTTTGTACGTTCTTAATATACAAATTTGGAAAGTCATTTGAGCTCAAGAAATTTTGAGAGCTGACTTAGTAATAGCAAAGATTTCTTGTTGCTAAAACTACATCAAAATGGTGACAACTACATTGCTGCCTCACATATAAATGTCATCAGTGGGGGGGGGGCGGAGGGGGGGAAAGGCCGTTATGATTTACTAATCAAATGTCCGCACCTTTTATGAGTCATACTATGGGCTGCCATATCATTTTCTTTAAAGCTCCTGATATTTGTACAGTTTAAAAAAATTATCATTTTAATAAAAAAAAAACAATGTACAGGCTTATTATTATCCATGGACGCAACAGCTCTCTTGTTTACCTCATTATATATGCAAGAGGGCTCAACATATACTCAGTCTTATTGTTTGCCAACTGCTGAAATAACCACTGTGTTTAAGTTTTAAAATAAGCAAATGTGGATTTTGTTGAGGTATAGACCACTACATGCATATGAAATACCTAGATAAGGATCTGTATGCTGCCAGTGGCTGGTACACTTGTCACGTTGCGGTGGTAATCAAACAAGGGCAGTCATTACATGTTTAGTTTAGAATGACAGATTAATAGTGATGCATCAATACACTGCATACAATTATTTGCTATTAGATTGTGAGGGTGTTGTTAGTAAGTGTTGTTATAAAGTGGTTTTTTTCATATCCACAAAAAGTTTATATTAGAGCATGGTCCTTTATCAGCAACTGCATCACACTGTTTCACTCTAGTCCTATCTCACCTAAAAACAAAGAAGCCATATGTATTTCTCATGTTTGTGTTATTCAAACCTGTACTAGAAAGGGGACTGATCAGTCCAAACTATAATTTCATAAATATCCCATTATTGGTAACCAAACAACATTGAAGATGAGGAAGATTTCTCTCCAAGTTATGAGAAAGCAGGCCAGCTGCCAACTACTGTTTTTCTCATATTTTTCCCCTCTCTGGTGCAATTGATCTTGTGACTGATGTTAATACTCCATAAGCAGTCGACTGAAAACCACCAGTGGCATCGTGGACATATGGTGTTCTTCCACTGAATAATGTGTGTGAATAGTAGAATTTACCTACCCGGGTTTGAGACCAAACATTGAGAAACTACACAAATATATTTCGAAAAGTTTGTCGCAATTACTTTGACGAAAGTTGCTTGAAATTACCGTGAATAACCTTTCATGTTCTTCATCATGAACTCGGGCTGAGTTTTCGATGAAAGTTCGAAGGAGCATTTATCGTTCTTTCAAACTTGATTCATATCATCTTACAAATATTTTTTGAGCACAAATATAAATTACATACATTTTTCGTTTTTATGAACGTTCAAGTTATTTCTTTCCTCGGAAGGATTTTGCCTAGTTTGACGTCAAGCTGGGGAACAAGTGAAAACAAGTGAAAAACAAATTTAGCCAATAACAGTTTACATTGAGATGATGGATTTTGTTTCCATCAAGGCCGTCGTCCATGAAATGGTACAACAAGCGCAGAGTAACCGGGAATGATGTTTGTTGCATCTCGTAACTATTGCATATCCTGTTAACAACCCAGTTGTACTATTCTAAAAAAATATGCTCAATGTACATATATACAGGGGAATCAAGTCGATGTTTTGTATATAATGTAAGTTAACATTTCGTTTAAAAAAAAATACATAGAGGAAAAAAAATTGGATAAAAAAAAAAATCAAAAGTTACTATTTAACGAAAGTTTTTTCTTTCAGCAAAGTTTCCGAATTTTTTAGGAGTTATTGCAGTTTTTGGCATTATGAAATGCACACATTGTACATGGAAGGTCTTCTAGTAAGAGACTGGTACTAAAAAAAAAATAGAAATTATTATAGACATAATTCACATTAACTAGTTGACAGTTTATAACGTTTGATGTTGTTGAGTCACTTTTTTATTTCACAAATTTTGTTATACAGAGGTTTTCCTATTTATGAAGCAAAGTTGTCAGGCCCGTTTTTGGTTTTTATTTCCTGATTTTGTTACAAGCAGTCAGTGTAGGGGAAACCGTACACTTTTAAGATTTTTTCTTTCGTCGAGTTCAGTCAAGCCGCCCACAAGTGTAGACGGTACCACAATCGCCACACCGCCCTCAAGTCTACTGAAGTGTCTGCACAAAAGAAGGTGTATTCTTTAGTGTGGTTAGTGTACAAAAAAATAAAACTACTATAGATCGCTTCATCATGTGTATAACCACATCATTAAATGCAAAAACAGAACCTAACAAAAAAAAAAAGCAAAAAAAAATTTGTTAAATGTTTACAGTTTCCCTGACTCTAAATAAAGTGATGAATCCCCGAATTATTATTTTTTATCATTTTGTAATTAGAATAAGAAATTCCAAAGAAGGCGACTTCTTCCTTGTCTTACTTAGTATTCATTGACTGGTAGATTTACTATAAAGTTTGACACCATGTGTGAGTTTCTGTTGTATGTGTTGTTACAGTTCAGTATGTGACTGAAAGTTTTTATTGCATATAATTCTGAAGAATCCCATTTTGAGGATGAATAAAAGAACAAAATACAAAAAGACCATTCTTTGTCTACTTTTTTAGTCTTCTTTTTATTTAACAATTGTTATTTTAAATTAATATAATCAGGTATTGAAATTTAATTTGAAATTTTTTAAGAAATACTGAACAGCAATTTTCATTTTTACAAAATATATAGATACTCAAAACTGGGTGGAACTGGAACAAAAGAGTAATGTGGCGTTTTGTTAAATGTATAAACTGACTGCGATAATAAGGAACCAGAATTCAGTTTCTTGCAAAGTTGTTCGCTTTTGAAAGACAATAAGCATTTAACAAAATATGAAGAGTTACACCCCCCCTCCCCGTGTATACCAACTATATGAAGGAACCACTGAAGCATCAGTGTGATTCAGTGTTGCCAACAATGAAGATGAGGAGGGAGGGGAGAAAGTAGGGCAGGGGAGGTAAGGAGCCTTCCAGCTCTCACACAAGAATGATTTCTCTCTGCCCTTGTCACTTACTTTTCTATCAAACTTCACCCTCCCTCCCCCACCCCAACAAAAAAGAAACAGCTTTTCAAGGTGATCATACATAACACTAACTACTTACAACGCTTTAATTTAATTCCTTCCTTAGCCTCTCCCCTCCCCCACCCCAACCTGTTCAATGTTATGATCAGAGTGATCATAAATATAAGAACCCATACCTATGCCTTTCAGTTAATCTATCAAACCACATATTTAACAATTATATTCACTGAGATTTTATTTTTCAAGGTGATCGAGGAATTTGTCACTAGCCCCTTTAGTTTTCCTATCTTAGAAGCTCCCTGGAAAGCCAGCCAGACTCAGACATCCGGAAGTGGTTCCTCCTTTTCCTCAACAAGTCCTAGGTCCAGCAGGAACTTCTTCTCATCTTCCAAATATTCCAGCCAAAGGGTTCTCATTTTGTTGTCCACTTCCTCTGTACTTGGTTCTGGAGGTTGTGCAATCTTTGGAAGCGAGGAAAAGACAAAAAACAAGGGAAAACAGAAAAAAAAATCATTAACGCTCTAATGGTATTCAAGATACAAAAAACAAGTTGATTGGTGGCAAATAGGGCAAGTTTTGAGCTACTCTTTTTCAAAGGAAATATTTCATCACCTTGGCTCTAACCTGCTCGACATGTGGAGGCGTGTCTTAATAGAGGTGTTGCTCGGTCAAGTTTAATGCATAAAAGGATGCCTATCAATAATCTATAGAATATTAAAGATGTGATTTATTAATTGGGCCCTAGGCTGGACAATGGCAACCATATTCTATTTGGTGTAGCTACATCCCAATTATCAAGATTGCAAAGGATCCAAAACACAGCTGCTTGAATCCTCCATAGAGCAAGCAGGTTTACCCCCATCACTCCTATACTGGAAGAACTACACTGGTTACCAATAAGACTCCGCATTCACTACAAAATCCTCACTCTAGCTTTTTAAAACTTGTGCCATTAAAACTTGTACCCCAACCTACTTTCTCTTACATCAGTAAGCTAAATGAAGACCAGTACGGTTCGCATTATCAATTTCAACTTCAGGTTTCAATGTCACGTACAAGATTGTTCGGTGACCGTAGCTTCCTAAATGCTGAACCACTTCAATGGAACTCCCTCCGGGTTAAAATTAGGTCTTTGGATTCTATTATTCAATTTAGGCAGTGGTCTTAAAACCTTTTTTTCTCTCAACTCTTATTTTTGCACCTTCGGTACCTGTAAAGCACATTGAACAACTTTTGTTGAACAACTGTTGTTGGAGTCTGCACTATATAAGAATAGCTATTATTATTGTTATTAAATATTAAATCCATAATGGCACCATGACTATGGGCTCACCTTTTTGGCTGCCTCCTCTGCATCAAGCCTTCGTTTGTTTTCCTGGTGGACTGACTCTCTCTGCTCCTGGTATTCTAACCTCTTATCTTCTCTGTCGAAGTAGCTTGTTACGCTGGTGAGCTGGAATCATAAAATATTAAAAGCATCACTAACCATAGAGAAACTAAATTATCTTTGCTAACGAAGATGCACTACAACAAATATAGGGAAAAAATAGGAAAAATCTCTTAGTTTTACTTAAATCTTGAAAGTCCACACAGCCAGAATGTCTTACAGTGCAACTATTTGTATATTTATCTAGTATACGAGAAATATGGAAAGAAAAATCAGTATTGCCAAATATGATATTCTAATGGCATTTTATTAATTGTCATCAACATTAAAGACCCATTATGTCAAAACTCTGGAATTCAACTGTTTTAGGGTCCCCAAAATGTTTTTGAGGGTATCAAAACTATCGGGAGAAAAACAAAATAACTCATACTTGTAGAAATAAAGAATTTTTTTAACCAAACCTTCAAAATGTTTACAATTTATCACTCTTTATCATATAAAAATTTCTCAAATCTTAGGGAGACACCCCATCCCAACCCCCCTCCCCTTGAGGCCCTTTTCCTAGGCCACAACGTCTGCCCATGGAGGGTCTTGAGATGATCAAGGTGAGCATTGGGGTTAGCAGGAAACTTTGAATACAAGGGCCTTGCAACACTCAGCAGCCATATATACATGTCAGAAAATTTTAAAAGGCTTGTAGTTTTTATTTCATGAGTCCAACATTACATTTTCAAATTTCTGGACCATGAAAATGAAAAAAATGTGTAGTTGGATTTTCAAGCTGCCAAATAAAGTTAACAGACACCAGTATTAAAATCAGAGAGGAAAAGCAATGTTGATTCAGATGTTACATAAGCATCAAGTCTACTGTACTAGTACTGTGCTTGAGACTCTGATATCCTCTTCGGATAACCTCCAAGGTCCTTCCTGCACACAACCTTTGAAAAATACACACACAGAAACCCCCCAAAAAAAGGAAATGATATAATATATATTGACCTCTCCATGGGTGAGATTTCTTAAAGTCCAAGGCACTTCCAGAATGTGTAATGTACCCACATTATCTGAAACAGCTAGCAACTGTTGTTTGTCTGCAAATATGACAAAGAGGAAAATACGGTAGCTTTTATTAAATCCATGCCATGTTGTCTTTAATCTTGTGACAACTTTAATAAAATAAATAAGTATCCATTCAGGTAATTGATACTTCTAGTGTTACATTGTTTAATACATACACAAGAAGGACACTACAATAAAAACGGCTAGACTTTCAAATTATGTTTGAAATTTCTGACATGAATCCCATGAAATCAAGTCTTTTGACAAATAGAAATGGTGTCAAATGCCCTCCAAAGCCAATTTAAAACAGTGTAGTCTCTACACCGATGGGAGACAATCTAAGTCTAATAAGCATAAGATTAAAACCATCGGATTAAGCCGTGACACCTCTGAGGGGTTCCTATAAAGGGATAATCTAGTGGCAGACCGAGTAACACTAATATTAAAAGAGCAAAATATTCCACAATGTCATCTGAACACCTCATCCCAATATCTTGTACATACTTCGAGATTTGATGTAACCTGATTAAACCTTCCCTTATTCCAGTATTAAGTGGATCACAGTGGGTAGTGTGTGATGTCATCATGGTAGACATTCTTCACAGATTTACTTTTCTATCATAATCTTCTTGCTGATTTATCCTTGAAATGTGACACATTTGCAATGTTGGTAAGCTGTCTATTTTCTCTGTATTTAAATTTTTATAAAACATGCAATTCATTTTAGAAGAAATTAACTCCTCTGTAGATAAATGATTTAAATATTACTAAGAAAACACAAAACATTTATAGCTCAGTTGCCATGGAGACATCATTTCACACTCTGCTGCTGGTAGATGCATTTATACAATATCACTTTTCGATTATCTTTGTCATGAAAAATGCTAGATGTGATCTAAGTATGCTGAAAAATACCTGCAAATTTTGTGAAGCAATCATTTTCAAGTAATTTTTTTAAGCAACCAACTTCAGAGCATCATTTTAAAGCAGTACTCAGCATTGTAAATTGCCAAGAACATGTCCATATTGTCATATCCAATATCCAGCATGCCCTTCATCATATCTTTTGTTTCCAACTTAAAAGTCCTCAAATTTGAGTAATTAAATTCAATCTGGACTACCTCCCACCCCCTCCCCCAGTCCCCTGCCTGGATTTAGTTTGATGTTTTCTCCCTTAATTTGCAAGCCTTCCACAAAGGGAATATAGAACGGAATTATTGCCAAACTGAATATTAACAGCCTTCAAATACTACTTTATGATCAACTAAACCCCATAAATTGTCTATCTTAGTACCTTCGTTATTGTTGAATCACTTGTGCACTAAAAATAGCTTTTTGTTCATTTCCTCAAAAATGGAATGTTCTTTATTACCTTCCAAAAGACAAACAAATAATCTTTATATTACAAGTATTGCAGCCCATCTGCAAAATGTTAAAGGTTAATATCAAGCATCTACTTTAATTACCAATGGAGTCACAGATATATCATGATAGATGTAGCATTGCCATGCCATGTCTACAAACTACTACAAAGTCCAATAAATTCAACAATAAATTTGCTTTGTTGGAGGGGGGAGACCCACTTACGTGATAGGTGCCAGGGGTACACGTTTGTGATTTCAGATGCAGAGATGTTCTGGCTCAAGGATGCTTCATGGGTTCTGTCTAGGAGATCCCAGACCTCAATGTTACCCTCTGCTGTCCCTAAATAGAACACAGCTGGTCTAGTCGGTGACCAGAATCCGCATGTGAACTGCTTAGAGGCTGCTGCAGATATTAGAAGCGGGTTGCTCTGTAATTTTCAACAAAAAAAAAAAAATAAATAAATAAATAAATAAAATAAAATAAAATAAAATAAAATAAAATAAAATAAAATAAAATAAAATAAAATAAAATAAAATAAAATAAAATAAAATAAAATAAAATAAAATAAAATAAAATAAAATAAAAAAATTAATTATTAAAAAAAACGGGGTGAAAAACATAAGAAAACAAAGAAGATTAGATCTATCAGTGTATAAATTTAAGAAATTTGAAGTGGTTGTCCCCAGGACAACCAGCTCACCAATTTTTGGTTGTCCTGCTGAAATTTTGGTCGTCCTGTAAAGCTATATAGTAATTTATCTTCAGAAAAAAACTTGTTTGGGAGTCCGAAGAAACCATG
Source organism: Apostichopus japonicus (assembly GCF_037975245.1). Taxonomy (NCBI): domain Eukaryota; kingdom Metazoa; phylum Echinodermata; class Holothuroidea; order Aspidochirotida; family Stichopodidae; genus Apostichopus; species Apostichopus japonicus. The sequence goes on along the minus strand of NC_092562.1, from coordinate 14,665,410 downwards.
AATGTTGAGCGATTTCATGGATTCTAGATCAAATTCTGTGTATATTTTCTAATAATGCTGAATGTAGCAAAGATTGTGAACATTAGTTAGGTACATGATGTTTTGCTGCAGGGCGTAACGATACAATAACCACGTGGTAAGCTGTAGGTGCGTCATAGTACTGGTCTAGTGTTTCAGTTTCAGTAATGTTATTAGCGAAAAAAAGTTTGCGTCCCAGGGACGCAAGCCCTCGAAAAAGTTTGCGTCCTGTAAAAGAAAGCTTGCGTCCTGATCGAGGACCAATTACGTTTATTGTATGACCTACTGTACTAATACTAGTGTAGTATTACTGCCTATACTTTGTGAATTATACACAATATTATAGGGCAGATGGTTCAGTGTCTTAGCTTCGGCGTTTGACAGGGGCGGCCCGGCCGACTCCTTCCGCCCACCCTGCCGTTTAAAAAAAATACCCCCAGCCCCCTCCTTCATCCGCCCTTGTACTTCCCTACTCGCCAACTCTGTAGTAGCTTCATGCTCTGACCTTGCAGCGCTTCCAACAGCCAAACTCTTCAAAATCACTGTACCTACAGTGTGCATATCTCTCGCTAAATTCCACACTGTACGTACTGCATTTACATAGGACTGTTCGAACTTCATTTTCAACTACAGTTGCGCAAATCTTTAAAATCTGATCCAACATTTATCCTGGGTTTTTTGCAAACAATCATCTGTGCGAAAATTACAGTAGGCCTATGTGAATAGATTTTTACGCAATGTCGATAAAAACATCAAACTTCAATGTTCTAAAATACAGAAGTAAGTTTACACACGAATGTTGTTCCAAAATAAACTTTACTGAAGCACGTGGTCAATTGAGCCGCGAAAAAATTTGCAACAGAAACTACTGTGGTATAAATGCACATTTCACATTAGCAACTCTTATTGCAGAGAAAAGACATTCTGTGAGATAAAATATCCTTTCCGGATCAGATATGTAAGCTTCCCACAAAAGTCATAACATTTTCTGATCAAAACAATGATTAAAATATTAGTGATAGTCTCAGAAACAATTCAAGTGCATCTTCGTACCAGCAGTGATTGTTGTCAACATGTACGTTACAAATATGAGACAAGGCCTAACGTTATGATATTTGAGTGCACATATATTATAGCCTTTACTACAAACTTTGTTATCTCTACACAAGGGAAAGTTAACGTTGCAAGTAATTGTTGTTAAACAACTTACTTCTTGTTCATTGAGCACTGAAAATGCAAGAATGTTTGCAAACAATCGGTAGGGACTATTAGCCAATCAATCACGGGAATCTTGGTAAAGCGTCATTGTCTATTTTAGCATGAAAATATCTGTAATGAAGTTTTGGTAACCCTGTACCTTGCAGTTGATTGTTATGATATATTTATTTTCAAACAAATTTAATGATCTGTAGGAGTAGGAGAACTTTTGGTTCTTGTCAGAAGAAGTTGTGGTTTTTTTGAAAAGAAATAATGAAAGATGTTCGTTCAAAAATGTGTTTTGTTATGTTTTCCGTTGACCTTGTTGTGAGTGTGTACTTGGTGTTCGTTTCTCAAAAAAAAAAAAAATGGTGGATGGGCGGGGTCTTTGTCCGTGGGGGTAAACCTGAACTCTGATTGGCCTTTGTTGACAAACGGACGGAACAGAAAATACCATAAATGATAAAGCTTGGTTTGAGTGGTCCATGTCAATGTGAGGGCTTGGCCTTCTACGTATATTATTTATTAGATGAAGGCGGAGTTTGGAATGAGTTTCTTCCTATTTGAAATGTCATTTTAAGTTTTTGGTTTCACGCTCGTTTCCGTGTCTTTTTCCGTTTGTTTCACGGAACATTAACCAGCCTTTTTGAAAGTTTTTGGTTGTCCGCCGGGCAACCAGTACTTCACGATTTGACAAGTTTTGGTTGTCCGGCAGGTAATTTGGTCGTCTCGGACGACCGGACGACCGCTAAATTTACACACTGTCTATAGGCTTCTTTAAATTATATTCACAAAGAGATCACAAAGATAAGGGAAGCTTTCAATCCTCGAATCCTAATAATCACTACCTTACAAATCTCCATATCTGCCAAAGTTTACCAAAGAGTCATGGGGAAGTTACAAAAGATAGTTTGATAACATAAACCTGAGTCGCATAAAGGAAAAAAAAAGGTATTTTCACTAATTCTTTTATTGGCTTGCTCACCTCACGTCCCTCCTTCCATACAGAAAAATTCCATCCTCCCACGACCAATACGATGTCCTTGAAGAACGGCGATCTCTGTAAGGTATTGATGGCTCTGTCGTGGAATGATTTCACAAAGTCCGCCCGAGGTGGAACCAGCTTACCGGAGTCTGGATCCTTTTCTAGTTTGAGATCGGCATAAATGAGCTCCCCATCCTGATGATGGGGTAAGATGCCAAAAAAAAAAAAAAAAAAAAAATAGAAAAAGCACAGTAGATGGTAAATATGAGAATCTGTTGACTGCTTAAATGCAATAAAAAAGAGTTTGTTTCCGATTAAGTTCAATATATTGTTTCATTGGAACGTTTTGAAAGTTGTTGTTTTGTTTCAAGATTAATAGGAAAGTAATGTTTGCACCTCAGACTAACATATAATACTGAATAGTTGGGAAACATGGGACACTGAAAACAAAGCAAATGTTACATTGGACACTTTAAAGTTACTTGTTTGGAGAAATAAAGTACCTCCAACCCATCTACAAACAACGCCAAAATGTCTAGAACCCTCACCTCTGTTCCGACAAAGAATTTAGTAGTGGCGCCCTCTAGTTGCCGCTTCTCCTTAGCCGATCCTGATCTGATGCCGAACCCACCGCCCATGTTGCTGTCTTTGCGGTCAATACTGCTTTTCCCAGCACTGCCTTCCTTCTGCATTTTTTCCACTGTAGAATAAAGTAAATGTTGACTGTGAGAAGGCTGATGTTTAGGACATCTTGTCAAAATGATTTTATCGCGGGAATGTGTGTGAGCCCGCTTTTGTGTTCCCAGAGGCCTTTTACACAAACTTTAGTGGAAGTCTCGGTATTGAAGGGAAAGATCTATTGCCATAAAAGTGCACCTGAAAAAGCTGATTACAATAGAGATAAAACAAACATGATAGTCGTCTTTGCAAAATGTAACTTTCTTTCCCTATTTCAAGCATCTATTAATGCAAGACCAAGGTACCCAAAAGAACCACTGAAATGAGGAAATAAGTTTATCAGGCTCTTCCATGTTTTGGGAATGTAGCAAAAGTAGGATAATTATTTCACAGATTTGTGGCTGGCTTTGACAGCTACCTACAGCTACAACAACTAAGTCAACCACATGAGGTAGCTAAAATCACAACAGGTTATAGTTTCAGTCAGCTCTTATCAAACTTATACACTTATCTTTATGAAAACAAACTTTGAATAAATGTCATTTGAATAAATTTTTACGAAATTGTAATAGCCAGGTACATCATAGCGCCAACCAGCAAAGATTCTTAAATGTGTCTTGTAGGTTCACTTAAATATGGTCCAAAATATCGTTGTAAAATGCCAATGTTCATTTAATCCGATAGAATATGAAATAAATCTATGTGGGTCGGTTCACATATTCAAACCACCCAACCATAGTTTCACTACTTACGTAAATGTCTGTCTCCTTGTCGCTCCTGAAAGCTAACTCTCACTGGACCATAGTCACCACTGCCTTCTAAACGACTCATGTGAATCTATCAAGAAAAAAAAAACAAACAAAAACAATCAAATTGGTGAAACTTTCAACTGTCTGGAATTAAGGGTTCCAACTTTGTCCACTTCTTCTTTTAATCTGTTGTGATATAGACATCAAATAAGCAAGGTGTAGAAAAGAAAAGAAAACCCCAAGAAACAGATTATGAAATTAGGTCAAGTACCACCAGATCCTGGTCTCCTGATATCTGGGCGAAAAGAATAGATATTTTCCAGCAGTGACAGGGACGATGCAAAAGGTGAAGAAGTTAAAAGTAAGACGATAAAACAATCAGGTGTGGTAAGGGTGGTAGCCAACTCGACAGTGATGAAACTGTTAAGATAGCAACGAAGACGACATTAATTACCTTAATGATTGGCTTCCAGGTGAGGTCCAGATGTTTAAAGGTGGTAGCTACACCTAATGGGTTGTCTTCCTTGCCATCATCTGCAGTTTGTGACTGACTTTTGGAAGGCCTGGTGTCCCAAATTCCTATGGTGCTGGAAGGGAAGATGGAACATTCACATATTTAAATGAGCTTTTGGGCTTAATTTCCAATGTCAATTGGCTTATACAGATTTAATCTAAACTATTTGAAGATTCAGTGACAAAGAGAACAATATTAGAGTAGACTATTTCAAAGAAAAATTGAAATTATTTTACTGAATAAGAAAAGTCTATTACAATGATTCAGGAAATGTAAAATGGAGTCCCTAGGAGAGGAGGCCATGGAAAATGTCTCAGAATTGCTCATTTTAACAAGATCCATGTCTTGAGTTCAACTCCACATGAGAGCAATTTGATTTTCTGCTCTTTTCCTCCTTCCATTCTGAATTCTGAAGTTGAAATATTAGAAACACGAATGATTTCTCAACAGTTGCAATGGCCAAGTTGGTTGTTCTCTGTGACTGAGAGAGTTCCATGTCCTGAGTTCAAATCCATGTGAGAGCATTTTTATTTTCTGCCCTTTCCTGCTTCCATACTGAATTCTGAAGTTGAAATATTAGAACGAGCATTATTTCTCAACAGTCGCAGTGGCCAAGTTGGTTGTTCTCTGTGAATGAGACAGTTCCATGTCCTGAGTTTAAATCCATGTGAGAGCGTTTTTATTTTCTGCTCTTTTCCTGCTTCCATACTGAATTCTGAAGTTGAAATATTAGAAACACGAATGATTTCTCAACAGTTGCAATGGCCAAGTTGGTTGTTCTCTGTGACTGAGAGAGTTCCATGTCCTGAGTTCAAATCCATGTGAGAGCATTTTTATTTTCTGCCCTTTCCTGCTTCCATACTGAATTCTGAAGTTGAAATATTAGAACGAGCATTATTTCTCAACAGTCGCAGTGGCCAAGTTGGTTGTTCTCTGTGAATGAGAGAGTTCCATGTCCTGAGTTTAAATCCATGTGAGAGCGTTTTTATTTTCTGCTCTTTTCCTGCTTCCATACTGAATTCTGAAGTTGAAATATTAGAAACGCAGATGATTTTTCAACAGTTGCAGTGGCAAAGTTGGTTGTTCTCTGTGAATGAGAGAGTTCCATGTCCTGAGTTCAAATCCATGTGAGAGCATTTTTATTTTCTGCTCTTTTCCTGCTTCCATTCTGAATTCTGAAGTTGAAATATTAGAAACGAGCATTATATTTCAACACTTGCAGTGGCCAAGTTGGTTGTTCTCTGTGAATGAGAGTTTCATGTCCTGAGTTCAACTCCACATGAGAGAGCATTTTTATTTTCTGCTCTTTTCCTGCTTCCATACTGAATTCTGAAGTTGAAATATTAGAAACGAGCTTTATTTCTCAACACTTGCAGTGGCCAAGTTGGTTGTTCTCTGTGACTAAGAGAGTTCTATGTCCTGAGTTCAAATCCAAGTGAGAGCATTTTTATTTTCTGCTCTTTTCCTGCTTCCATACTGAACTCTGAAGTTGATATATTAGAAATGAGCATTATTTCTCAACAGTTGCAGTGGCCAAGTTGGTAGTACTCTGTGACTGAGAGAGTCAGACAATCTCCATGTCCTGAGTTCGACTCCAGCCAGAGCCTTTTAATTTTCTGTTCTATGGAAAAGGCTGAAGTATAAAGGTAAGAAATGAAGTTTTTCCATTGGGAACCAAAATGGTGTAGTTGGTTGTTCTGCCAACAAGCTATTTGAATTTTCCAGATTTCCTGATTTGCTGGGTTCAATCCCAAGTTGAGGTGAGAAAGACGAGGCGAGAAAGGGAGAGTAAAAGGAGAGAGGTGAGAAGGGTAAGGAGAGGTGAGAAGGGGGTGAGGTGAGGATGAGGTGGGAAGGGGTAAGAGAGTGAGGCGAGAAAGGGTAGAGGGTGGGTGAGGCGAGAAAGGGTAAGTGATCACTGGCCAAGGAGTTCGCCGGTACCCCCTCCCCCTGACAAGGTTCCCAGCGGACAGGTGAGTTCGCCGGCACCCCCTCCCCCCTGACAAGGTTCGAAGTGGTCTCCCTATCCCAGACAAGGATCAGTGGAGAAAATGTTTTATAAAATGTCTAAGTCCAAACAAGTGGATCTTTAAATATTTGAAAAGCTCACATTTTCAGTGTCTCCTCTATTGGTCTAGAGGTAGAGCAAAATGTTTTGCATCACAGGGTCCCTGGTTCAAAACCAACTTCTGCTTTTGCTTTTACTTCTTTCAGTAAAAGAAATTTTCCAAAAAAAACAACAACAAGAAAACAAAACAAACAGCTGATTTTTCTCACCTTGTTTAGCAGCTTATGCAAAACACAACCATAAAAGTTTATATATTTTAAATATATATATTAATATAGATATATCTTATAGACAAATAGATATATATATAGATATACACATATATGTATATAGATATATAAATTAAAACAAAGGAAAAAAGTCAATACATCCACTTAAAACCAAGCATTGCAATACAAAGAGATGAGTTTAGTAGTCAGGATGTGCTCAGAAATAGTTGAGTGCCCGGCAGATTTGTATGGTAGCGTGATCCACATCCTGGGGGTTCTAAGGGGTGGGGATGTCCCCCCTTTTTGGAAATTTTTTGCAAATGAGGTATAGTCAGATGGCAAATGGTGCTATCTGTTTCTGTCACCAGAGCAAACTTCTGTGCCAAGTGTTCACCCATATGTTGGTAATGATAAAATTTAATTAAAGTAATCGTAAAGAAAAGGGGTTGGACCATGGAAATGTTTAAAATACTGTTTTTAATGGGCGGCATTCAGGACTGCCGGGCGCAGCTTCCCAGGCGTGAGCGCATCCCTGAGCACTCCTAACAATTCCTTAGAACATAGTGAGGGCAAAGAATTGCTTGAGAAGGATAACATTTGCTTTATACTGTATCTATGCTTGTCTAGAGAACATTTGCTTCATATTGTTTGGATGCTTTACTGGTTAATGGATACTTGAACATTAATCTTTTTTTCCCTTCATGCCAAATAAGTTCATTGACAGGACTTTATTCCACCCGCAGAATAGCACCCTTGAACTTCCTGTCCGGAAACCAGTTGTTAAAAATCTTTGCATATTGGCTTGCTAAGTATTCTTAGTAAGAGCAGCAGTATTAACTTAGTAATTCAGTATGAAATTCAGTTTTGTATACTTTTGAACATTTTGGTAAGGAAAAAAAGAAATGATTATTTGATGGGACTTTTACTTAATTGTGAGAATGTTATTTTGTAACCACAATCGCATTAAAATTTTCCGCAACGAAAAATGTGGCCATTCCAGCATTACCTCAAAGCGGACATTTGGCCCTTAAAGTCGTTTCTGTGTATTGTTCTAGGCATAGCTGCTGCAAATCCAAATTTTGTTCCTTTTAAAGATTAATCGTGATACATGTGTTATACAGACAATACATCAAACTGTCTTTGTTTTTTTTTTCTTTTGTGTTTTCAACCAGAAAGCCTGTGGGCTTATTTTGATTCCTTGCCAATTGAGATTATAATCCCAAGCTTTTGTCATTGTTGATTAAATTGATCAGCAAGGTTCTTTCACCTTCAGATCAGCAAGGTTCTTTCACCTTGCTGATCAATTTAATCAACAATGACGAAAGTTTGGGATTATAATCTCAATTGGCAAGGAATCACAATAAGTATGACTTCAATCCAACTTGCCATTGTTGAGTAATCAAGTTTACGAGCCAAGGGCGCCACATACACACACACACGCACACACACACACAATCACCATCGCATAGATTCCTTGAACCTTCGGCAAGGAATAAAAAATGTCAAGAACCGAGCGGGAAGCTGCAAATTGGACAGGAACTAATTGTTGACTGATTGGTCAGTGGTATTAGAAGCCTGGGAATAAAGGCAACATTTAATCTAGCAATGATCTGTGTAAATAACAACAAGTTTTAACCGTTGTTAAAGTTGGTATGACCAGAAACTATACCTACCCATCTACTGAAGCAGTGAGCAGCTGACAGCTTTGTAGATTACGATTCTCGACCATCAGACCAAACCGATTAACCTGAAATGCGACGAGAGATGAAAAATATTCCATAATCCTATTTAGAATATTCGACAGAATATGAAAGTAACTTATCAATGGTGTTATAGAGCAGTAAGTGCAGCTGCATCCCCCACCCTATCCCCAACTCCCCACCCCCATCCCCAGTCTCATACATAAAATGTTGACACCCATCTCTCCCAAATCAACACATCTCCTAGTCATATCACTTTATCCATACCTCCATATGGTCCGGTAACCACTGGATATCAGCTACCGCATTCCTATGTCCGGACTCGATCGCTGCAGAGGCACAGTATCGTACCACAGGTGTCTTGTCCGAACTGTCATCTTCAAAGCCAGGCTGAAAGTCAAAAACAAAGTTAACACATTAAATTACGACATATTGCCTTAAAATTTCACGCAGGATGTTAATGAAAGAGTCAGCAGGATAGAAGTGCAGGGCAGGGAATAATTTATCTAGTATCACATCCCAAAAATACTATGCAAAATGGTCAAATTTGCTAAATAAATGCAAATATAAATGCAATACTAAATTATTACCTGTATGAGGGCAAGGTGGGGAATAGATTGAATAAATATTACCTGTGTTGAATATAGAATAAACAACATGCTTTCGCAAACTGCATCAGTGATGATTAGATCGGCTAGGAGACAATAGCCTTAAAACCAACACACTCATAAGGATAAATTGCAAAATTAGTCAAAACCTAACTTTAATTCTACTTTTACTAACTAACTGTCAGCTAACTCTTAGTAAAGGTCCTTGGAAAAGAATTATAAATTACCACTGAAAATTTCCATACAGTGACTTTTATACATCTATAGGCTATAAACATTATATGGTCTCAACATTAGGAGAAGACATTTTGTTGCCAACATATTACTGCATATACATAGTACTGAAAATCTGCAGTATGTGTAAAGCACAAGGGATTAGTCTTCAGGGAAAGGAATGTCTAAGAGTGGAAAGTTCCTTCACTCTTTCTTCACTCTCTTGTTATGCAAAGCAGTTGGGTCTAGGGATGTGCATCCAATGAGATGATTTCTATTGTAAGTACAGTAAGGAGTGGCTGCATATTCAGCTATGCATGTTGTCACCATGTATAGCAGTAGTTTTGTATCATTATTAGTATATTTTGTGAAGCAGTAAAGTGGTCAGTTCTGTTTTAGACATTGAAGGGTTAGGTTGTATTCTTATCTGTGGCCAGGTTCTTTCTTAGGGGATTTATCTGTGGCCAGGGTAGTGTTATTTGATATAGGAGTTTGTTAGTTGGTTATTTCTTAGTTCCCATCCTGCACATAGCCATTTGCTTGTTCTTTCTACTGTCTAGTAAATATAATTTTAAACGGTCAATTCTCCTCTTGTGTAGTGTTTGGGTCTGGACTCGGGTGGACAGCGAGAAAAGTGTTGAGGCAACTGTCGGAATATTCACATTGATGAGGACTTGGCCCGTTAAAATATAACAGCCACGCCCCCCCCCCCCCCCTAAAAAAAAAAAAATCAATGAAACTCTCAGCTGAAAGTTTCATTAACAAATATGTTAAGCAAAATTTATGAAATTTTAAAAAAAGTTTGAAAAGCAAAGTGAATTTTTACTAGAGCAGGTACAGTAGCTTGGAAATAAACCAATGGACAATGAGACACAGCTAATTGTGTCTTTTGCTTTTGTTTAGGTAGACAATTAAAAAGTTGTAGTTCACTGGAAATTATATACCCTGCCACCATCCAAATTGTATGAACACAAGGTTGCATGGAACACAAGGTACAGTCTGGCTGTCATATAGCACCCCTGGTAAAATCATATTGCCAGAATCGGTCAGGATGGGTAGTTGGATTAACTTGGTGGGTATTGCTTGATTCCTGATGTAGCCTATAGTTAATGTATGTTGTAAGTGTATGTTTTATTGGTCAGGGCTCTATATGAAATGTTCACACACCTGTAATCATAGTTATGCTCTTGATTGTTTACAGACAATTTATCAAGAAAAATTTACCTTTTACATTACATTAATTCATAATAAACTATTAAACAAAAGTTAGCTACATGTCATGAGAGAATAAAACTAACAGCACTGCAAACCATAAATATTTGAAGGAGAGAAGAAAGTGGAATTGGCTTTAGTCACTGCAGAAACACCAATCCCTAATAGTTGAAAGGTCACAGTTAATGCAGTGAAATGATAGCAAAACGGAACAGAAAGAATTGTTATTAGACAAAATTAAAAAAAAAATTATTGAATAGACCATCAAAATTTAAGGGAAAATAATATAAAAAGGAACACTACTTGAAGAACAGAATAATAGTGACTACAGTACATGAGAATAACTGGCGTATATGTCTCGTTTCGTTCCTCAAGCTGTTAAATACATGGTCGATTGCTTGACGGAAAATAGCACATGTTTATTCACGACATGCTGCTCAAAAGACGACATCATCCATGTTTTACTTTCACCCAATCTATGTTAAGTAGTGAAACGAAATTACTCAATCCTGCTTTTCATGAATGTTGTTCTCTACTCACATCATAATGCAAGCCAGTTCAAGATCTATTGAACATTGATTTATCGGCGGGTTCCCCCTCACCCCCGATACTTTGACGTTATCTTGATTACTAGATATAGAAATGAATGTAATAATAATATATTATAATAACCAGACGAGTCATTCAGGTCTCCTATCATAGAATCAGGGCCGTGTAGTAGTTTGGTCAGATGACCTGAGATGATGTAACTTCTTGTCAAACAATCAAACAGTATTCTTCATAGTAATTTAAGCAATCAGTCAAACCTATCATTGACTGTGCAATCGTCTTGTTTAACAACCAACCTTACAAGAATGTCAAATCGTCTATGGAATAATCAGCTAACTTTCTAACATTTAGCTTCCATGTGGTAAAAGAAATATTTCAATATCAACTTCAACCTCCTGTTAAATGATGAAGACTATGTACTGATGTAGCTTCCACCCTGGTTTATAGCACTTATGGAGCTATAGTATGTAGGACAGTAGGAGAGGCAGCAGAAAATGTTAGTCAGCTATTTTCCTAGGTTTTTTTCTTCAATAGTCTATGACCAATGCATTCCTGCTCTTTAATGGCAACATCTTTTCAAGACCACACACGTCTTACTGTTCTTTTTGAAGGGTACAGTTAATGGGGATCTAATGTCCAGCTACCTATATTAAGCCCTAACAGTTTTATCTCCTGCAAAATGTTCATTATTCCCCTTTTTGTTAATGTTTTGGTGAAGGGAACATTCAAAGAGCCAAGAAGATGCTGTAGCCATTTTGCAACAAAGCTTGATTTTATATCTTAAACTTCGTAAAACCCTCACTTGTGTAAATCACATCAGCTAAAATGTGTTCAAACAAAGATTTTCCTTACTTTTCCAGACTAAACTTCAAAATTCAAGGACTTTCAAGACCTAGTTTTTTTTTATTTCCCTTACTTTTTCCAAACTTTTCCAATCGGTGTGGGAACCATGCCAATGGTAACTTAATAATGAGATGCTCTTAACAGACAAAAAAGTTGTCTCCATCTCCTTATTTGAGGCACAAAAATTGATATCAATAATATTAAGAAAATTGAAGGAAAAAACGAGAAGAAATTCTACACACTATTCTACAAGACACCTCAAGATTCACACAAAGGAATATGACAAATTTTCCGGTACAAATTTTACCTTCTCTCGGCCTCGACCATAGCGCTTGAAATGCATAAAGGTGAAATATAGAGTTACAGGCGATTTACGATGACACTTAAAAGTATAGCTTGAGCAAATATTTAATGCAATTATGAAGAGAGCTTGAATGATATTCTCTCTTCATTGCTTTACAAATGCTGCCAAGGAGACGTTAGCAAATACGAAACTTACCAGAACAATAAAAGGTAGAAGAGGATACGCAATTACTGATTGAATTGTGTCGATTGTGGAGGTGAACGGTCTTGGGTGAGGGCGAGGTGAAGGGGGGAATGTATAGAGAGTATGCATTTGAGAGATTAATACCATATATACGGGTATAAGGTCGGGTTGGTGTTTGTTCGGCCAACAGAGTATATCTGATGTTAAAGGTAATAGGTAAATGCTTTCAACTTTACTTCCCTCAAAAATACATCTTTAAGGAAAGCTACTTAGACACATGATAAACTATCTAACATATTATACAACACACTAGACATAAGATTCTACATTTATTAAATAGTTTACAAAAATAATTAGAGCTATTTTAATGTGGCAAAATCTAGCAGCAGTTAAAAGTATGTTGCATATATTTTTTTTGGTAATCATTTTCTTCAACATTTTCAAGACTACTCCACAGATAAAATGTCAAACTTTGTGATCTGAAAATCATCCCATAGATGTAAAAGACAAAAAAAAAAAGACAAAACAAAAAACAAGGAAATTGCTATAAAAAGTTTTGAAAATTGTTTTATGTCTGGTTTGTGTCTGTTGGGTCTTGGCTATGCTACAGTACCATTAAAAATAACTGCTTTTGCCATGCCATTTTTCAAGCTCAATTTCTGGTCACCAAAACTCTTACCACATTCAGCATGGCATTCTTCTTGCTCTGTTTCCCCCTCTGGGTGTTTTTTAATCTGTCCACGTATTTGCTGATGTCCCAGAGAACGATCTGTCCATTGATGCATCCACCAGCTATAATGTTCGGGTCTGTCGGGTTGAACTTGAAACAGAAAGAATCTTCAATAATAAAAGAGCAAAAAAAGCAACTTCATTACAACAAAAAAAATACAACTAAAAATTGCAAAGATTTTCTTTATATCTTCATACTAAAAATTCTCTTTTGATGGAAAGAAGACAAAATTTGATAACGTTAAGGCAAGTAATGAGACAGATATTAGGTTGGATCTTAAATTATCTTGGTTTGCATTTGCAGTGTAACTTTCTGCACAATACATAAGCTTGAGAATAGTTGTGGCTTAGTTTGCAAAATAAGAGTCAGGGGTGTTACTGGTATAGCAATTACCAGCTAAGTGCACCCTTTTGGAAATGAAGAAAAACTTTATAGATTTCTTAGAACACATTGCACGTATAATGTGAGTGAATCTGATGGGAAGGAAGCCAGCAAACTGGCAAAAACATCACAAGATATATATTTTAGTTTAAGAAAAATATGATATTAAAAAGCCATGGTTTTACATACAATTTAGACTATAAAGATATGAAGTGGATGTAGGCTTAGGTGGGGGTGAGATGTTAAATTTGCAATATGCTGACTATAATGTCAATAAGCAGTGAGCACAAGGTATTTCGCGTCTAAGTCCTAGCATGCTGGTAGACACAAATTTACCAGCTGCTTCAAGGTTACAGATTTTATTATTTGCGATCATCCCACACGACTAAGGAATACCCTGGGCTGATTCGAGGCTTGGTGAGAGCTCTTACCTGAGGATGGATTGGATCTGAAAAACTCCAGATGAGGATGAGAGATTGGGTCATGATGATCCTGGAAGAGTTATCCACCCTCTCATCGTAGGTCATCTTCTCAGCGCATGAGACGGCGATGATGCCCTTGATCGAGGGGTGCCATGCGATACAAGTCAAAACTTTATCACGGCTGAACTGGAGATCGGTGAAGGACTGGTACTCCTGTTTTAAGTGGCAAAAGAGAAATAAATGTTAAGTCACTTAGAGCACAGGGTATTTTAGATCCCATCTGGATCTTTGTTTTTACAGGGGCAAAAGGATATTTACATGTATGGAAATGCTGTTTGGAACACTGTTGTTTATCAAAGCAAAATATATATATGGTTTATACTCCCATCCTTTATTTGTATGGGAGTTGGGGAGATATGTCACAATATTTACATCAAACCTGGATCTCTGTTGTATAGAGAAAATAGTTATGACAGGAAATGGTTTGTAGAACAATGTCCCTAAAACATAAAAAAATGGCTACATTCCCTCCTTTTGTCATGGGGAGGGGGGGGGGTGAACAAGGAGGGATATGTCCTTACATTTACATTACGACTAGATCCTTGTATAGAGCCAATAGCTATACTTGTGGAAAGTAAAGGGAAGGTGAGGGGTGGTGGCTGTAGGGTGGTTGGGGTATAGTGGTTGGGGAGATAAACCATGACAAAGTTTCTTGAAGGTGGGAAGGGAGGGCTGTGGTTAATTTTGAAATTTGATGAGGATGGGGAAAGGGAGAGGGCCATGGGAGGGAGTTGAATGACAAACATACATCGTAAGCCACATATTAGGTTAATTTACCTGATCTGTGCATTTTATGTAGAAAACTATCAACTGGAAATATAAATGTACAGATAAATTTCAGTTAAACAAAAGCTTTACTTTTAAGTGGTTGTCTGACTTGCTGCCAAATGTATCGTCTTCATTGCCGAGCTCCTTCCAGTCGTCTCTGAACACATCCATGATATCATTTTGCTGTAAAGCTAATTCAAATCTGTAGCCAAAAAAAAAAAAAATTAAGAAATTTTTTACTTTTACCTCGTTATTTGAAACTTGACTAACCAAGTTACATAAACTATATAGTTATGGTACGGTATTTTAATATCAAGAAGAATACAGACAAAAAATGAATCAAGTTCAGAATCAAAATTTGGAGCAATAATGACAACATGACAAACGATTAAGTCACGGTTTTAAACATACAGGAAAAAATTGAAATAAATGCAGCGCACATGATATTTGTTTGTGGGCGGGGGGGGGGGGGGGAGAGGAGCAGAAGGAGTGGGATTCATATGTATAATTCCTTTGACACAGAAGAAGTTAGTATAAAGGTATAGAGATATTTTTAAATTTAGATAAGTACTAAAACCTGCAAGTTTTATTCTATAATGCAATAACATGAATGACTTTAACAACATACTGAAATCAGACTGTCCAAACTGATTCTCAAACTGACAGATGTACCTTTAATATATATACTCCTATAGAGTGCACTAATTATCAATAACCCTGGTCATCCTTCATGGCACCTACATGGTTACCCTTGGTTCTGCACTAAGATGAATGCTAAACAGTTGATCATTTTGGGGGGGATTCATATTTCCAATTACTTTGCGACAGAAGAAGATACACCAGTAGCAGAAATATTAAGAAATAGTTCAAGTTATGATGGGTAATAAAAGAGGCAAGCTTCTATTGTGTAGGATCAAGTTAACAATTTAAGACTATATAAACTGATAAAATAATAATCAGAAATTACAGATTTTACCTCGTAAAATTCTCCTATAGAGAAATAATCACTGCAAATAACCCCTGTTCATTCTTCATGGTACCTACAAATTAGCTAATTTTTATGTTTGTGAACAGGACATTGCATTAGACAATAACAGAAACATGAAGCATCTATTCTCTAAGTTTAAAGAATGTCATAAAAAAAATGAGAAAAAGAATGACCACACAAGAGACCGTACCTTGGTGTCACCCGATCCAAGAAATTGTATAATGTCTCCGATGAGAGAAGATTCTTCTGTTCTTCTTCAGTGAGCTCTCTTGGGGCATACTGTGTGTACTTGTTGCACGGATGTTTCCTGAAATAACAAGACAATGCAAGTATGTTTCCTGAAATTACAAGACAATGCAAGGATGTTTCCTGAAATAACAAGACAATGCAAGGATGTTTCCTGAATAACAAGACAATGAAAGTATGTTTCCTGAAATAACAAAACAATGCAAGGATGTTTCCTGAAATAACAAGACAATGCAAGTATGTTTCCTGAAATAACAAAACAATGCAAGGATGTTTCCTGAAATAACAAGACAATGCAAGTATGTTTCCTGAATAACCAGACAATGCAAGGATGTCAATGCAAGTATGTTTCCTGAAATAACAAGACAATGCAAGTATGTTTCCTGAAATAACAAGGCAACAATACTAGAAGAAAAAAAAATAGTACAAAGAATAGGAAGAATAAAATTGAAGGATACAAGGGTTTTGGTATAAGAACAAAAGAAATTAATATCCTTCAAATTCCCTGACATGCTTATCAACAGACTAATGATGTCGAAGATTTAAAGAATATACACAGTATCAAACAGAACTAACGATGAAGTCAAGAAGATCGGTCCAGCTCTCAGCTTCATACCATGTTACATTGGTGAGACATTAAACATGTTGAAATTTGATTCGCCGTAGTTGGTAGTCTTTGTATAAATGAATCCATCTGTCCTAGTGTTTGTATAGTGTGTGCCTTTGAAGAAAACCCTGTAAGGATCAAAACTTCAGTCTCTCTTTGAACTTTCAACAGTCCAAATAATCTTCAACTTTGAATACCTTAAAACTCTATATTCCTTTGAGTATCAATCCATGTTACATTGAAAGTACTCAAGACCAAGGGCTATTATCAACAAACCAAGGAAATTTAACTCTGGATGGACAGGAAAATTCAAGTTGTCACCAAAGAGATAATTTCCAGTTTTTTTGTTGTTATATCCAAATGAATTTCTTTTTATAGCAGCTACATATACCACTGTTTGCCTTACCACACTGTTTGACTTCCTTGGTCCGTATAAGTTGAGACAGCCTGGACGTCTTTGTCCAGTTCCATTATCTTGAGACTGAAGCTCTTGTCTTCGAAAGGGACACACTCGATGTAGCCATCCTTGGCATCATCAGCGTTTCTGTCTGAGAAACTGAGGGCGCCTCCAAACTCACGCCTTGCACGCCTGATCGTGATGCGAATCTTGTAACGAAGAGATTAAGAGGAGAAGGATGATTGCTAAAAATTGTATTGCTGGTATTTGTGTTTGTGTATGAGGACTAGTACTTCCAAAGGTTGTTTGAGAGCATTAATAAACTTATTATTTCATTAGAAAATGGGAGTTTGTTCTAACATCATGATGAAGTGGTTATATATAACAAATAGTAAAATATCTATTAATAGTTAATTTCTCAAGACTTTTTTTCTCTCAAGATTTTCAAGATTTCTCAAGATCTGAAAGTAGAAGGTCAGTTGAGGTAAAAAGTATAAATTAATCCTCCTCCATATAATCCTTATAAACATATCTCTAGAGCAACTTTGCAGAATTGATAATTTCAAACAATCCCCATATTTAACGGGAGATTGAACCTTTGGATTTCAATTCCAGTGCACGACATTCATACCCAATTTCGTGCTTATCCCTGTAAGCCATAATCTTGGTTAGCAATTGACCTCAGAAACTGTATTAAAGCCCATTTAGCAACAAAATTTCAAAATCAGAGAAGAGCACATACTGCCAAATTTTAACAAAACAATTTAGTAAAACTTTTAAGGTATGAGTACTAGTTTTTACCAAAGGCTACGCAGTAGCATTTCAAAATGGGGGACTGTGTTTTACACAAATCATTTCTATTCTGTCTGAAACTTTGTAAATTAACTAGACTGTGATTCTAAATATATACAGAGTTTGATATTGTTGTATGTGTGTGTGATTTCACTCCTTTTTAAAACTTGGTTTTATATTTACCGATAGAAATTCAATGAAAACAAGAACAAGAAGGAAAAATATAGAATAGAAATTAATTGTGCTGAGAACTTGAACTCAGCTTCACAGATCTTTGATCAAAAGAAATCTAAAGAGTAATAATAATACTACCTTTTGCTCTGTCTCCTTCCAAGAAGATTCTTCAATTTCTTTCTCACTACCAAGGGATACCCACTCCTTTGGTTCTGGTGGTACGTACTGATACACCACTGGGTCTATTTCCTCCACTGCCTCACCTTCTTCCCCTGTCGGAGAGCCATCTTCTGCTTGTTCAACAACAGGCTACATCCAAAACAAAGAAAAAACACAGAAAGAAAACATAAAATTTTAGAGTTAAACTGGTAAATTTAAATAGCAGTGTCCAGAAAAATTCCTGTGATAAAATTCTCCTTGCCAAAACAGAGCTATCAGCTCGGAGAAAATTTTATTGATGAAGAACACCGGCACAAATGCAAAAATAACACGTTATATATGTTTTTGTGTCGGCATTGCCACACTTCGAGATGAAAACCTGTTTCAGGATGAAATTTGGCCAGCTCAGAGTGATGCCTGCCTCTACAGTTATCAAGTGTTCAAAAATTTGTTTGAATAAGTTTTAGCCAGTTTCTGTTTAGGTAATTCTTCGTCACTTACGTTCAAAATCCTCTGTTTCTCCTCATCAGAACTGACCAGGACAAAATTTTGTCCGTATTTGAAGTCGGCATCGTAGATCAACAGTATCTCATCGGCAGGATAGTCCTGTAAAATACCAGTCGAAATGTTAAAGATATGATTCAAAGGCTGTATATTTGTTGTCTACCCGATAGCAAAATATACAAAAAAAACCCACATATATATCCAAGAAATTGACTTCATGTAATTAAACTAAATGTTATTTATGTCAAGAAAATTATAGCGGACTTCAAGGGTTACTCATAGCTGTTGCACTCTCGCATTTAGCTATTGAGAGTGACCACGGTAACCTGCTGACATTTGACCTCCCACTCTTACCTGTCACTCTGAAAGCACATATGAGAACACTAATAGACATTTTGGGTGGTAGATTAAGGAGGAGGAGGATGTGTTGAGGGGAGATGACTGGTCAATCACTAAGGGTAGAACAAGTGTGCAGTTGCTATGAGGAGACAGGTAAGTGAGCAAACAAAGTGAACCAGACTGTATTGCCTGCTACAACAGATACAAATATATGGCAAGAAGTTTGGCAGTGGGCAAAGTTCTTCACAGTTAGTGATTGGAATGCAAAGAAATAAATATATGCCAAATAAATTGCGAGTTAATAAAGCTTTATATTGGAAACATCTTTTTCACAAATATTTTGGAAATTCTTAGTTTACATTAATCACAAGGTAATATGATATTCCTATTCAGCTTGTCAGAAATGTATAAGTCAAATCAAGAGGCAGATGACTAGGACATAGATCAAACATCTTTCTGGGAACCAATATAGGCTAACATAACTGCAAAACCTACCAGTATCAGCTGCTTCACTGGATGGAAGTCTGAAACAGCTGCTCTTTCTCTCATGTCTTGAATGATGGCATCTTTGGGGATAAGCTTGTGGGGATTATCCTCTGTGACATGCTCATCTGCCACACACTGGAAAATTTCTTGACTTTTCGATGATATGAAAAGTGGGATCATGGAATCCTGCCCACCTGAAAATTAACAGGAGGAAGAAAATAGTAATAAAATAAAAATAAAATAATTATCAATACTGATTTTTATGGCATTATGGACAATTCAAAGGGCAATTTATGCAAGGAAAATTTAATGGTAAGTAAACTTAGTCATAGGATTATCCAAAACTTCTATGTTAGATGCCCGAATATATACATATGGACCAAAATACTACATATCATACCATTCATTGTTATATAATATAAATGCACAAATGTTTCACATTTTAATCTCTGTATGTTACGAGTTTGCTCACAGTTTCAATAAATTATACAACAGAGGCAGAAAAGGGTATAAAACAGAGCAATGCACAGTTCTATTATAAAGGACACTGTACCGCCCATTGTGATAGCAAACAACACTATTATTGGACAGCGTACATGATTATCCACTCTTTTCCACACTTTTTTATGAATTTTATGTATCTCGAGACAATTTCCAGTCACAACATGCCAAAATATCCCAGGTTTTTACTGCTGTTAAGGGATACCTGGGCGATGTTTACCTGGATTTTGTTATTTAAATGTAGTTCATATAATTCACTGAATAATACTAAATATTGGATGGATTGATTGGTTATAAAATCACAGGTTATGATGACACAGCTCTGTCATCATTGTCACTGCTTGTGAGATGTGGCCTTTTTAAAGGGCATGTACTCCCTTGGCACTTGGGAAGTACTGTACGTCAGTAGGATAACTATAACAACCAAATATGAGATGTAATTGTATTGAAGTAGGTTTTTGGCATGTGGTCGACCAATAATAACGAGTCCCACTCAAAATAAGATTACAAATGATCATACTGAAGCCCTAGATGTAAGAATTTCCATGCACTATAAAGAGAGATAAGATTTAGAAGCTAAAGGTTCCTTAAAGCCCCAAGTTTTATACTAATCCATGCAGGTTGTTCATTTGGAGCAAAAATGGCTGCAGAGTAAGATTTTCATACAAAATATGATACAATGGAAATCACAGGAAGCAAAGCACCTAAGAATTTTGTATGTAATATTACGAATTGTTGGAGGTTAACCATCTATTATATGTCACTTCTATAACAAACAGATTATACTAATGAGTAGCAAGCACTCAAAGTTAACTCTCTTAAAAACCTCCAACTTTCTTGACCACTAAAATTTTACAGTAAAATTGTCTAGTTGATAAAAGTAGCTCTTGTTTTTGTCTAAAGTGCAAAATTGAAAACCTTTACCGCCATCTTTTTCAGTTGACTCTTCCTTTGGTTCTGCTGGTTTTGACTTGGTGTTACCTGTTGGTAGATGACAAAATTGTCAATATTTCCAAACAAAGTAACTTTCTTTGTCAAGGATTGTACACACTTTGTAGCAAAACAACTTCATGTTTCAATATAGGTCACTGTATCTGTACTTTACTTATGGCATACCCAGAACCACTATATATACAGAGATCAATATAGGAAAAATAAATGAGTATTTAGAATGTAAGTCCACTGTCGTACAGGTTACGTAACAAAATTAGCATATTATGCACATCATAATGGCCAAATTGCTATAAAAGTGCAAAGATGCATAGCAAATTTGTACACACTGAGGAACCATAGTATTATAACAGAGAGCTTTTTACCATTATCTTCCCATTCCCTCCTAGACCGAAAGTCTGATCAAGTTCAAAGTTGGTGGGTAGGTGCCTGACCATGTAAAATCATGCCTGCATGATTAATGACGTCATAGGTCAAAGGTCAAGAAACCTAAAATTGGTTTTAGCCATTTTCTGCTTGTCAAAAAGCTGGGAAAGGCATTAAACCATAAGATATGTAGAGAATGATTAGAGGAACTTTAAAGTAGGACAGATTTACTTGTTCAGGGTCGGTTGAAAGTTCAATTGAGGCCAAAGGTCAAATTGGGAAATTGTGCAAAATACTGTGTTGCAATCTCCTAAACCGTAAGTCTGATCAAATTCAAACTTGGTGGGTACAGTAGGTGCCTGACCATTTAAACTTGTGCCTGTGTGATTGATGACGTCATCTAGGCCAAAGGTCAAAAGCCTTAAATATTGGTTTTCAACCATTTTTTTACTTGTACGAAAAAGTAATTAAACCACAACATATGTTTAGAAAATGATGAGACAATTTCAAAATAGGACCAATTTATGTGTTAATTTAGAGCTGTGGTCTAATTGGCCTTAATTTTGCAAAATAGTGTGTCACGATCTCTTCCAAGACCGTAAGTCCGATCAAGTACAAACTTGGTGGATAGTTGTCTGATCATGTAAACTTGTGCCTGATATGATTGATGACGTCATATAGATCTAAGGTCAGAGGTCAATAAACCTAAAATTTGGTTTTTAGCCATTTTCTGCTTGTCAACACATAGGAAAAGGCATTAACCACAAGATATGTTGAAAATGATGCAACAGTTTTAAAATAGTACTTATGTGTTGTCATGGGTGGAGGTCAACTGTCAACTGAGGTCAATTTGGCCTGAACTGTGCAAAAAAGGGTGTGTCATGAACTCCTGCTACACCGTAATTCTCTTCAAATTCAAACTAACTGTGTGAACAAATGGCATACTTTTTCATCAAGTTAGATGCCAAGAGTAAAGTCATGAAGGAGATGAGATATGCAACTCCATGGATTGCCCTCTTGTTGTCATTGTACTTGACCCAGATAATATTCCTTCAAATCACAAAATGGATCTAACTATATTTGCCCCTAACGCTAAACTAATATTTCCTCTCACAGTTTCCAGTCAAAGAGACTGAAAATGCTCTTGTCTCCTCCATTTTTCGAAAACATTTCACCATCATTGTGGACCACATTTTCTGTTTCATAATTTCTTTTCCAAGAACACATATATGCACAATTGGTATTTTGGTTCAATGTCTTCTTTACAAAACCATGCAAAGGGAGACTAAGGTTGAAAAGTACTAAAACAAAGAAAAACTAAAGACAATTATTTAGCAATGAAGGATGAATCAAGTAACTGCCAGCTGGTGCTAAGAAACAAACCACTCTCACATATGTGAGAAAACCAGCAAATGCTGGTTATATATAACATTCTTACCTTTACCACCAGTTTTTTTGCCATCCTTTTTGGATTTTGCACTTTTCACTCTTGGCGCAGTTTTCTTTTCTTCATCTGTCTTAGAGCTGCTGGAAGCTTTGCTTTCAGGTCGAGTGCTCTCTTTGCTCTTTGGTTTAATATCTTCTTTATTATCTGAATCTTTTTCTGGTCCTTTAGCATCAACCGGTTTGTCTGCCATTATTATCTGTGTCTTCAAGGCTACAAGATTCAATCACAAGATTAGTCAAGAATAGCCAAACATACAAATGCTCAAGTTTATAACACCTCATCCTGAAACATGTTTTTTGCCCAAGATATCCAATCCAATGCCCCCCAAAGAAACGTGTAAGGTAAACCGGGAGTCTGCTTATATATAAATTCAAAAAGATGCTTCTTACATGATCCGCCCTGCAAAACGTCACAGCACATGAACTCAGTCAAACTGGTCCTCACACTCACAGACCTAAAATCATAGCAACAAGCATAAAAAAGACGTTTCCTATGTGAAATACAACCCATAAAGTCATTCAATGATCAAGATGCCTTCATATATGAGCAATGAATGTAATTACTACAGTAACTTACTAAGTCTAATAAGCTAGCAAAGGTTTATTTATGCCTAAACAGTAACCGGGAGTAAGTTTTCCTGTTCGTGGAACTGGCCCTTGTATAATTGAATGGCTCAATCATCAAACGTTCAACATTGAAAGCCATCTTGATCTACATCTAGGCCTACGATAGGAAAATATAAAAATGTGCATCCCCTAAATACATTTTCATCTTATCTTTTACACTAATGGATTGGCAGGACAACCTGAATAACAATTGTGTTCCAAATTTAAATCGAGCTAAGTCCGTGAAATACGAATCCGTACTGTAACGTTAGTGCATACTTACGATATCATATACAACGGCACAGCGTTAGTACATAACTGTACGTACATATGCGTAGTATATACGCACTCCTGTTGCTATGGGTGTCACGTGACGTACGTTTTAATGTTAAAATTCTGTAATTGTAGACCCGCTTAAGTATAGGTAGTCGCAAATAAAATGACATGCCATATCTGAATACTCCAAAACAAACTTATAACATAAAAATATACTTGTTATATTCTTAACACCCTTATTTATGCATTGGACCAAAATATATTTGTTTATATATTTTTAGAATTACCTTTTAATTGTGGTACGGGGATATAGCTCAGTGGTAGAGCATTCGACTGCAGATCGAGAGGTCCCTGGTTCAAATCCGGGTGTCCCCTTCCTTTTCGTTTTTTTAGGCTATATTTGTATGTTCGTGTTTGTTCATATCTTTACCAGTAGAAATGTTGAAGCCCGGCTGTAATGCATACTTGTTGTACAATTTTATTTTTCCTTCTGTTGTGTTCGGTCGTAGCTATTGCTGTTTTGTACAAAGTTTTCAAGTGACTGTCAAAATAAAAGTTGCTACTTGTTACCCACAGTGCTCTTTATGTGGTGCCTCTAGTATGCTATTTAAATTGTCGCATTTCTATTTCCAAGCTGTAAGTTTGGTACATTTATATTACCTTCTGAGTGATTCATTGTGGAAGGGTGTATTGCCTATAGACGACGGTTGGAGAATTGGGGGGGGGGCAGGTTTTGGAATGGTATTATTTTATACTGCCTGTTACATTTCACAAAGATGTTTAAAAAATATTGCAATGTTGCCTCAAAGAATGAACATGTATCAACTACGTTGTCATCAGGTCTGACCATTGTTAGGTGTCAATTTGAGGGTATAGGGGAGATCCATGAAGATGGCAATGAATTGACTTGCTCATGATAACCACTGTGGCATTTGAATACACTTTTGTGCAGAGAAATCTAGCCTGCAAGATATAACAATGTACACAATGATTTCTTGTGCAGTTACATGCAACAAGCATTAACAAACACAGTTGTGTGGGCTAACTGTTGCAATTTTATTCAAATTGTGCAACATTTAAGCATTCAAATCTGTCTTGCATGAAGTAGTTTATGTCCAACAGCAGATAAAAAACAAACCAGGAAAGCGACTCAGCATTCAGTATATGCAAGCACATAAATCCAAAAGTAAATGTCACTACAATTGTAGCAATGTCACGTACCCGTACATTCTTTTTATCTACAGAATGCATCACCAAGTTTCAACTTGTCTCTTATGAGCCTCCTTGAATACTGTCCAACCGATAAACATTAAGGTTTGAATGGGTTCAGCAGGAGGGGGAAGGACAAGGACCCAACAAATTCAAAGCAATGATTTCCACACAGGCATGGTACAAGCGACTACTTGCACCACTTAAACGCGCCAGTGTTAGCACTCAGAAAGTACTTCTGAAACATGCTGACATCTGATGATAACTCGGATGACCTAAAAGCAGATAATTTCTTATCCAAAATTTCATATTAAATAGATACGGGAAAAGAAAAAAAAAGGAAAAGAGGACAGGATCATTTCATAATTTTGTTGATTTTTTTAGTATATTCTGTCCTCTATTTCATTGTCTAACTATTTCATTGAAACCGAATGACAGACTTACAAAGATAACAGTCATCACATACAGACAAAATTGACTAAACATAGTACAAAGGTAAAAAAGGAAAAACAATCTTATGCAACTTGAGAAGTCAAACATTATAAAAACTTGTCATGGTTAACTCCCAACACATAACAGATTACATGAAGATGATTAAATATCATCACCATGGTAACCACAACCCATCTCCCCACTCCCCCTCCCTTATGTATCCACTGCACTACTAGAAACATGTTTTCTGCAAATTGAAGGAAAACGGTAATTTCTATGAAGGCAGAATTTTGCACGGGAACTGATTAAGTGAAGAATATTCCAATATTAAGTATTCACATTTCAAGGAAGTTCATTTCCTAATATTTGTTCAAATCAGCCAGAAAAAAAAATCTCATTCTGTCCAAATAAACATTCTCAATTTGATTGATTCTGGTTACATTTCATGAAATTGATGAAAACCTGAGGACAGAATATAAATGTTGCTTTCAAAAAGAAGCAAATCCAACCATCATTGTCAGCTTCTATCACAGAGATTTTACAGATGAAGAACTCCACCAGAAATTGAAAGAAGAATCTTGCTCTGCTTGAGGAACATCTGGAATTAGAAGACACATCAGTTTGCCATACAGCAATCTCTGATGTCATAGAACCACAGGGGGGGGGGGGTGGGGGACATTTTGTCCCTTTTCTACTCATTTTCATGGTGACTGTTCAGTGTTGACGCTAAAAGTGACGTGAGTTATATAATATTAGACCATGTTATACACTGCCAATATTTTGGATTCAGCATTTGCAAAACCCTTCACTTTTACGGAGGAAAATAAGTCCAGTAATCAATACGAAAACCAGTATCAATTCAAGCATACGTCGCTCAATGACATCATATTTATAGTTGCTGAACTCCTTCAGTCAGATGTGTGTGAATGAAATAAGGGAACATTAAACTGTAAGAGCTTTCATATGGAAAAAGACTTTTCTTGGCTGTTCCTCAACACAATGATCTTTACAACATGGACCAATCATTTTTGATTGGATTTGCTAATCTTTTCATGCTGAGGATTAAGCAGTACACATTCTGGTAATGAGTAATGAAGTTGTTATAATAAAGAAATGCCTTAAGGGAACTGCAGAGTAATCAGCACAATTTCTGTTTAACACATTCGTTATCCGTGCATGGTAAAAAACTAGTACTAATTACTATATTATCAAAAACCACGATTTGTCGCATACTTCTGGGGTCAATCTTTTCACAAATCCAGATCAAGCCGAATATAAACCTTTATCATATCAAAATAATTACACTGGGTAAGTTTTATGGACATATAAACGTCAAATGTAAATTTAGACGGCTAATAATGTTCTCAATTATTTACACTATCATTCCAAATCAGATCACAGGTGGCCAGGAGGGGGGGGGGGGGTGGTGACTTATTAGTATCCAGATGTGTCACAAACTTGATTTTATTTTGTGACCCAATCTGGATTTTATGCAGCATCTAGTTACAAAGGATTTAGTTCAGTTTTGAATTTTTAAGCAAGTTTCAAGCATATCATGACTATATAGAACTGGAGACTAGCATAAAAGATATCAACTGTTGCTACGTGGAAGTCATTGTCTTTCGTTGCCACAGCATCTAGTCTCTGTTGTAAACATTGTAAAGGCAAACCTTTTGATACTCAAAATTGCAACTTTTGAAAAATCTTGAGTGTACAACCTTTATCATTCACTGCTAGCTACTTCTAATATGCAATGTGTAAAAAGAATCAACACAAATTTGGGGAACAAGTCTATTATAGATTCAAATCAGTAACCATATCTATTAGTCAAAAAGGCTAGCTGAAGGATAGAACTAAAACACTGATCAAATCAGCAAAGTATAACAGAAAAATATGAAAACTGACAAGAGATATCTGCTGTCATTTAGAAAGCTTAACGAACAATGCCAGTGTAAAACAAAAACAGAAATAAATATATCATTGTCAAGTTATGAACAGCTTTTTGGTTTCAAACAAAAACTCTTTCTTGGGCAATTTTCCCACACTGCAAATCTAAAATACAAACAACCGGCCCCTCTATGTAATCCCAAATCTGCTCCTGAAAATATCACCCCAATTTGACTTGGATAACCAAACACAGCACTAGCACCAAATTTGCACCTTTGGGTGTACATGTTACTTTTTGTCTAGATTTTCAAACCTTCTGTTGAAGTATCAAAAAACCTGCTCACAGATATGGCCTTCTGATGATACAGCAATTCATGAATAAAACTGATGGCTTGCCTACTGGAATACCAACTTGATGTTTTACCCTAATGAGATGTCCTTTATTTCCAAATGGTATGCAGTACTTCATATGTGCGATCAAAAAAGGAAAAAAAGAACCCATTTTCTAGCTCTATCTTTCAAGCACATCATTACATCTGCACCAGCACAATGGTGTTCATGTTGGTATTACTTTTCAAGAAATGAAAAAAAAGAGAAGAAAAATTCAAGCACAATGATCAAATTTTTCTTGAGAAGTAAAACTTAGATGACAATTATACCTGAACCAACCTTACACTTCAGTTGGTACTTATTGCACTGACAGAACCTTAACACTGCAAACACAACCAAATGCTACATTGAGGTGGATCAAGGACTTATTTTAATTGTGGATAATTATTTGTACACAGAGAGAAATCTTTCGGTACAGATTAAACGTGCCATTCTTAAGGAATAATTCATAGGAAGATGTGAGATTCATCTAGCAAACAAAACGTGCTCCATTAAATTTGTTCAAGTGAAGTGCACTTTTCCTCAACTCAAAAAGAATGCTTTAAGTACTGGTTATATACAGGGTAGGGGTCAATTCATTTACTTTCAATCCCAAGTGGTCTAGCAACCCCGATTCATAGTGTAGATTTTCATCGTAAAAATATAACGTTCCCAATTTACTCTTATTGATTTTTACCATTTTACTTTACTTTTCATAAATTTGTTCATGATAACAAACCAGTAAAACAACCTTAACAGACCTTGTCAATTACAGGCTAAGTGTCGGTGGATTTCGCTATTTGCCGCTACAAAATAAGAAAGGCACTTGCATTTCTCGGCTTGTAGACATTAAGAACATAAAACACATGACAAGTAGGTAAACAATTATCAATCTAAAAAAATCGACATCATTTTGCACATCTATTAAAAGCCCTGAAATTACTGCTAATTATCAGTAAATATGATTGGGCTGTTCCAATTCAACCTGTACAGTAACTGATGTGTAAAAATGTACTTCAGGAAAATGCCAATGGGCACTTGATTGTATCCAGTAGGTATTATAATTACTCTCACCTTTTGGCAAATGGCTAAACTGTGATATTCTAGTCCTGCCAATCAAGACCAGTGTTTTAGAAGCAAACTCTCACAATACTACTGCTATTAATCAGGGTGACACGGAACTATGGACTTGGCTTTGACGAGAAGTTTATTCATTCTCTTCGGATGTGAATACTAAACTATACAAAACTAACACTGGCTAGCATTGTGGAACTTACTTGCAGACATAACCCTGGCAATTAAGTCATCAAGATAAACCAGTACAGTATCCCCAAATTATTTGAAAAATACTGAGTAAAATGATTGAACTTGATGCGATCTAATTTCCACCGACCTTTTCGCTTCTTGTCCGACCAAATCACTTCCAATTGGGATTGACCCAACCACAATGTTAGACACTGTATTTAGACTTGCCCCCAAATGGTCTATACCATCACATTTCATGTGAAAGGTTGTGTTTGGAAGGACACTTTGGTTTGTAAGCGTACCATTAGTTCTTTATCATAATTAGCGTACCATTAGTTCTTTATCATTAGTTCTCAATTTTGTACCTGAAGTCACTGCACGGGTCAAGCCTGCTATCTTTGACATATCTGAATTTATCTTGAGCTGTACTGTACATTATGAATATATTAAATGCCATTTACACATGTTAGTACATCACACTGTTAACATATTAACACAAGTCATGTTTGGGGTTCTCTTAATCCAAGTCTGGTCTTTCACTCAAACTATTTGTCCATATTTTTCCCCCGCTTGACACGGAAGAAGGAAAATGACAGAAGGATTTTCAGACATCAGATCTGTTTGATGAGGAACTCTCCACTTTGGAGTGAAAAATGGCGACGTCAGTCTCTGCAGCTTTCATTCAATGTTAAAGCAATTTGCTCTATAAACAAATGGAAACCATTCATCTCCATGAATATTCAGTGAGTTATGGAAGCTGTAAGGAGAGCTAGCTAGTGTTCCATTTCAACAGCTGCTGTATAGTCTGGGATACTACCGTTGCTGTCAGTGCTCAGAGCAGCCGAGGCTTCATGTATAAATTTATTGGCAGCCGTGTCCGTTGGGATTCCACTACCGGATGGTCCTACACACTGTTGATTTGGTAAATTAGTTGAGGGCGGGGGAACATTCTCGTTGTTGACTGTTGTGCTATCTCCAGTCTGCTCCCAGTCGATCGTAAAACGGGTCACCCTTGGTTTTGAATCTAGAATATTTCTCACCACCTGGAGAGAGGAGAGGAGAAAGATCCCGATAAACATAAGGGACAAGGAGCCAAAGTGAGAACGAAAGTTGTGAATTATTTCTTGAAATATTTTCACCCCACCTGGAGTATCATTTTCAGTAATGGGTAACAGCCATGAGTTTACCTGTACTACAGACAAAATAACAGATTAAAGTGTGTGGAGTACAATGTGTAGTGAGTCTGTACTCAACTTCTAGCACAATTTCCTTCACCAGTGTACTCGCCTTATGGACAATTTTGAAATCTAGTAGAGAGATGCTAAACGTGATGGATTAATTACATGTCCCCCAGGTTGTCCTTGAACTTAAAGCCTTGTACTCATATCAAGGGGACGGTACTCAAGCTGTTGCAACTTGTTCTGCATGTCTGGTAGAGAAAAATACACAAATTATAGCCTATACTCATTATGTGTGTAGATATGTATGAAAGGATATAACACACATGAACACAATATGTCTGTACAGGAAAGTAAAAATGAAGAATCCTGTCGTATGTTTGATACAGGTCTGCTAGCTTCTTTGTGCTAAGCAAATGCTTACATCCTTTTAAATTGTTCAGTCCTCTGATTAAGGATTATCATGTTGTCCAAACCAATGGCCAACAGAATGTAGGTCCTATCTACATTAAAATTTCTAAACCACGCTTGCTTTGATTTACATTTCATAGTATACACAATGCTTTTGATTTTTTGGTCATTCCATCTCCTTCAATCTGAAGTCAAAATCCCGACCATACCCAACCCCAACAACTTATTTATATTCAACTTTTAACTTTAGTACAAACCTTTGCAAACTCCACAGTAGACGGGGGATTTTCCCGTAAGACAGGATCTTCATATTCGTTATTGACATAGTAACCAACCCTAACAAATTCTTGGTTTCTGAACGAGCAGGTGATGAGGACCACTGTAACACCTAGGACGTCATTCTCTGGTATTATACTCTGATCTGGAGGTCCAGCCTGGGAAGAAAAAAAAATTACCAAAACAGGGAATAATGTAGTTCTTGCTGCAGCGATGAAAGTTCTGAATTTTGTCTCATATATAAACATACTATGTTATAACAGATTATTACATAAAATACTACATATTATATATGACATATTACATAACATATTATTACTTTATGTTATAACATATTATAACATACTGTGGATACTGTGCACAAACCTGCTTTAGAAGTTTGATATGCAATACTGGATGTTATTCCAAAATGCCAAAGATTGTGTTGAAATAAATAATAAGATAATTATGTTTATATGCTATATTAGATCACAGTAGCCCACTGAAAATATATGGCTATAGATGCCTTATAGTCTTGTCTGTGTGATAAATAACTCCCACACATCAAAACAGCACTAGTTTAAAAGTTCACTCGGTCATTGATAACTTTAAAGGGGTTGTCTTTTAGCAGTTTTGATAACTTTTTTAACCAAGTTTTCAAACTAATTCTCAAGGTTTGTTTGTAGTGTCCCCATCAACCTTTATAAGCATACGAGCTCTATATAACCGGCATCAGAACTGTTGTTGCATTCTGATGTATTACATTAGAACTAGGGTACCATACTTAGTGGAAAGAAAACACGCTTAGTGCAGATATAATGACCTACGAAAACTACAGAACTTGTATATTTTTACTACCTATAAATAACACATAAGAAAACATGGTAGACTGCATTGCCAGAGACAACTGGCTCAAATTCATAGGGTAGAGTACACAGGGACAGTAACTGGTTCAAATTCATGAAATGAATGTCCTTTCCAACTGCTTGTTTCAAGGCATTTTGGATGATTAATTTAAACATTACCAAAACATGGTGAATACTTGGCACTAAAGTTACCACCAGAATAGGAGAAAGATTGCACCATTTGCCATCCAAGCATACTTCATTTGCAAAATTTCCAAAGCGGAGGGGGAACCCCCACCCAAGGACACATGGTTCACACTATCGCACAAAACCGCCCGGCACTCAAATATTCCTGAGCACATCCCTGCACAATTCAGATCTTCAACATTATTGCAACAGAATGCAGGATAAAGACTGGCTTACCTGAAATACAAACATATGTCTTCCTGCTGATACTGGTCCAACTAATACTGTGTCTAGGGTTTGATCATAGTCTTCTGTCTCTGCCGAACCCACATATATAATTTTCCACTCCAAGTCTACAAAAAAAAAAAGAGATTAATAAGTCCGTTTCAACAACCTAAGCTGGTTATGTTGAAAAATATATAAATTTTAATACAACAGTACAGAGCTCAATAAACATAAATTGTTATACCTGCAAATGAAATTTTGAAGTTTAGTTTAGAGGTCAAATTATTTTGGGTCTGTAAAGCAAGAATTGAAAGTCTGAAACCCAACTGATTTGTAAAATTTGCATATAATTACTTCAAACTGGTATATTGCCTGTATGTTTTCATATTTTGTATCAAATAGGAATCTGTAGCAAGCAGGTGTTATGTCATTCATAGGTCAACAATAGGAAGCTTAGATGCAAAATGGTGCCATGTACAAATTTAAATAACGTTTAAAATCATATTGAAGACTTTCCCAGCAGTATACATGGTTCTGCCTCTACTACTACTAGTTCCAACTTCACTACGAAGCTTCCGAAGCTTATAACCAGTGACTGTGAGAGTATTTACAAAATATCCCTTTGGACTTGTGCATCTATGATATCACACTTGTATGCTTCAAGTTCTCCTACCAAAAGGTACAACACAAATTTCAAATGAAAAA
Organism: Apostichopus japonicus; assembly: GCF_037975245.1. Taxonomy (NCBI): domain Eukaryota; kingdom Metazoa; phylum Echinodermata; class Holothuroidea; order Aspidochirotida; family Stichopodidae; genus Apostichopus; species Apostichopus japonicus. Next base: position 14,633,234 of record NC_092562.1, on the reverse strand, counting down.
GGCATACATGAGCAATTGAATGAAAATTTCAGCAGAATGCTTAAAATTAAATATTTCTATTTTTTATGTTCAAAATAAGCTTTCTTTTGTACAGTCAAATTGAAAGACTTATTATAAAACATCAAAAAATACCTTCTGCTAAGTCTTCCATGCATTCAAATGTAATCTCAAACTGGAATGGATTCAAGAACGATGCGGGGTTGTCCAGAACCCGAACATTGGTAATGTGCACTTGCGTCATTCTCCAATCTAAAAAAAACTGTTAGTTAAGCAACCAACACTGAAAATTAGTGTTTTAAAGTGTTTTGCTTTTGCAATAGGTGAGTGAGTCTGTATTGTATTAGTGTGGGCTATTTATGAAAGCGGTGGGCTTGAATGTTTCTCTCCTGTATGAGCAAATCCTTAGCATTTGAACAGTTTCAATGGGAAATTAAAAATTCTCTGCTACAGCTGTGACTTATGCATTACGTTATATTGCCAACAGGACTCCTAAACGTTACTAGTGAGGCTTGGTCAGCCAGTGCAGTATTACTGGTAACTTGGTCAGGGCTAGTAAATCACTATAGTAACACTTTTTCAACTTTCATAGGTTTTGATGTACGTCTATGATCTAGCTGAGGCAGAACACTAATCTAAGTTGTACGCAGCTCGAAAAACTTCACGGCGACGTTCAAAGAAACATCCAAAATTATCGGAAACCAGTTGTTGATGTAAGCTTAACTTTCTTCGATTTGGTGAGTCTGTTTGATTGTTTTCCGGAAAGTTGCCCTGTGTTCAATTCGTAATTAACACAATTGTTATGTTAGGATACAAAGCCTAGCCAAAACTTAATAATAACAATAGCCACGATATAGGCCTATATCCTTCATGGATTCCGCACAGACAAGTTTGTTGTTCGGGTTCCAACTGGATTCACGTTGTAATTTGGAGGATCTCTGGCTGGCTTTACAAGTTCGGTTACGCTATTGGTCTTCATGAAACATATTCGCCGTCTTCTGAGATTGCGAAAATGAAGTTTACCCGGATCTGACTCTTCGTAGTCGTGCTGGCTTTGCTAAGGTTCTGCGTACTCCAGGTACAATCATATGTGTGACCGCTACACATCATCTAAACGATTGCACGTACTATACTGTATGTGTTCCCGCTATAATCACCGTTCAAAGAGTTCGCGCAATAAGGCAGGATCTTGTTCCGTTACACGTTGTTTGATTGGTTGAAGGGTAACCTTGCCTATGCCTCGCTACTACGAGTCAAGCGATTGGTGAATTGTTTTTACCCCCCTTGGCAAAGGCCCCCTTGCCTTCGGAGATTTATGAAAATATTGAATCGATACAACTTTACATGGAAGTGATCTACAAATGAAAAGTTTATTCATTCGGTTACCATGTTCTTTTTATGAAGGGCAAAATATTTTTTAGTAAATCGTATGCACAACTTTGTGATCGTTGCATTAATTTCGGTAAATTTTTTATAAATAATATTCGTTTCATGATTGGAAGAGTGAACATTTTTTAAAGTGTTTTTTAATGTGCGTGCGACTACTAGCTCAACGAGAATTTTCAGAGTTAAATACGTACATGATAATGTCTTCATTAATTATGTTAAGTCTATAAGTCATGAATCACTATTAATTTATTTTCATAAATATTCAACGGATTTTGTTTAAACAGCCATGCAGTGGAGACAATTTTCTTATGCATGCTATAACCTATCTACATGGTAATGTCATGTTACGCTATAGGGAACCTATTTAGTTTTAACAATAAAAATAAATAGGTCACTAGATGTGTTTATCAAATTTTATATTAATCATTATTCAAAAGATCGTATAACATACAACAGCCAGTTGCACGAGCCATTGTCTTGAAACACTATGAAACGCAGGATAACACAGTAGCTTGTTATACTGACCTAGCAGAATGGAATATCATCTTGTTAAGACCAGGATCTCTGTGAGACGGAGAGAGGAAAAACCAGTTTTAATTTAGTTGTAACGAGTTAAGGCACATGTTAATCAATCACTGATATAATACAATAATAACTATGCAGTCTCACATTTAAACTCAACTGCATATTTGGATAAGGCATCTGAATGGATTTTCATCCTGGCATAAACAAAGGCTACTTCTAGTTCTTAAAATAATAAACTGAACCTGCTCAATCTTTCTAATAATTCAATACATAACAATACAATCAATCTGGATAGCCGTAAATACTTATTTCTATCTGGATTTCGGGGAATCCCCTACTATTGTTACTACGCAATGACGTCATCCCTCATGACAGTTCTAACAACCAAATGTACACGCTATAGCCTATCATAACGCTAGGTCACTGAGCAACATTACGTACAGAGAAATTACCTAAAATGTCACATCCACGGCATCCTGATACATGATATACTATTGTTAACAACATCAAGAAATAAATCACTTTTGTACTGATATGACTCGTGTAAATTATGATTTTGTACCACTAATCGAACTTTAACGACAAACAATTGTTATACGAATATACGTAGGCCCATGATAACACAGACATATCCTACATGCAAACCTGACGGCCTCGTTTATAACGAATATTAACTCCTATGTATCGATGGCAAATCTAGACCATCCGTCATAATGAAAATCTTTTAATAACGACAAATATTTAATCAACAACCTAGTAATACTTTCATATTCACATGAAAGGGATTTAAGCATCATCTTACCTGTGAGACGGAGAGAGGAAAAACCAGTTTTAATTTAGTTGTAACGAGTTAAGGCACATGTTAATCAATCGCTGAGGCTCCGCCCACCATACGCGCTATTGAACGCCAAAACAAACAACAAAATTTTGGGTAGGGCACCGCTAATCATACCCATAACACTCTCCCCTCCTTAAGAGATGTCATCCCTGACATGTAAACATGTATCGTATGAAGAAATATAGAATTCAATGTAAGAAGAAATGAATGGTGAATAAAAGTTTTATAAAATGCACTCTATACTGTTCTCATTTGTCGAGTCTTGCTAATTACAAGCTGAAGATATAAATCTTAATAGTCATCTCACTACTAGAAACACCTTGGCACCCATACTATTAAATGTATACACGTAGTTTACTTTAACCTTCTTTGTAGCAAATTTACCACTGACTATACTTTTATCTGAAGTCACAGAATATTCAAGTACATTCGTTTGGCTAAAAGACAAATAAATTTGAGCACTGCGCAATACTCAAAAGACATTGTCGTGTTGCAAATGACCAATTAGTCACTAAAACCTTGCATATCATTTCACAAATTTCCTTGTGCCCCTAAGAACTAGCATGTTCCATTTAACTATTGTATTTACATACCTCAATACCAATGCTATGTTAGAAAACACATACACATGCTTCTCGAAATCTGTCATTCCTGTGCGAATAAACAAGTTTGATAACAATAAAAGTTATAACGTATAATACAATGGAACTCAAAAAGTTCTCTCAGTGTTCAAGTAATGTCTGGTAGAGTTATAAAATAAAAACAACTATAGTAGGACTATGACCTGTTGGCAGTGTGTACCACTCAGCCCTTGTGATGTCGGGTTACATTAGAAGTTCTCAGTTAAATTAGAGCTTTTGAATATATGTTCCCCAAGTAATTAGGTTTTGTGCATTCAACTGGCTGAATATACTGGTACAAATAACAAACATGGGGTTCCTGTCTGACCCAGGTAGGGTTTCCCAAATTATCATAAGTCAAAACCTTCTTTCCCTGCTTAACTCTTTGTGGTCTCAAATTTTGACCTGGTTGTTCTGGGGGGTCACAAATTTCCTGCTCCCCTGCTGAATTGCTTTGATTGTCAATTTCGACCTGATCCCCTCCCACATCAACCTCAGACCTTCTACCCCGCCGATGGAGGTCACCACCTTGAACACCCTCTTGGTCCACCCTTTGATATGGGTAACCCGCAAATCTATCGGGCACCCATTCATCGTCGCTTGAACTATCTGTACTCCCTTCCACAATGTCAGTAGTTCGCCTATTTTTCGATGAAGCCTTCTTCGCGATACGTCTCGGAGTGTTATCAGCAGGTAAAAGAGCATCACATGGTAGAAGTAGATTTCGGTGCAAGACTCGAATCCGACCCCGGTTACTCTCTGGACGGACTTCATACACAGGAATGTCTGGTAACTGCTTGGTAACAACATAAACCTGCTCTTCCCAGAAAGGACGAAGCTTTCCTGGTCCTTCAACCCGGGCAAGATTCTTTACGAGAACACGGTCACCAGAATGCAAGGCAACGTTGTGTCCCTTCTTGTCCAGTCTTTGTTTGGCTCGATCAGATTGTTTCTTTGCATGTTGGGCTGCAATTTTGTAGGCTTCCTTCATTTTGTTTCGCCATTTTTCAGCATATGTCTCTCTCTGGTCTCCAGTTGTCTCGTTTTGAGTTCTGGTAGTCTCATCTCCCTTCAAGCCGAAAGCAATATCTACAGGTAAGCGTGGTGTTCTTCCAAACATTAGGAAAAATGGTGAATAACCTGTTCCTTCACTCTTTGTGCAGTTGTATGCATGCATGCATTTACGCAAAGAGTCCTTCCAGTTGAACCGTTGTTGTTCAGTCATCGATCGTAGCATGTTGAGGAGGGTACGATTCAGTCGTTCTACCTGACCGTTCCCTTGTGGGTGGTATGGGGTCGTTCTGGAGTGTCCCACTCCACTGAGTTGCTGTAGTCTGGTGAAAAGCTGATTCTCAAATTCCTTCCCCTGATCATGATGCAATCTTTTGGGAAATCCAAACTTCAGGAAAAAGTCGTTGAACAGGTGATCAGCTGCTGCCAGGGCAGTCTTCCTTTTCGTCGCATAGGCCTGGGCAAATCTAGTGAAGTGATCTACCACGACTAGTATATACTCATATCCCCCTTTACTTTTCTCCAAATGTAGGTAATCAATAGATACCAATTCAAAGGGTTCTTTTGTCACAATAGGCACAAGGGGACTCTTTACATGTCTTGCTGGTTTCTTTTGTTTGATACATTGACATTGTTTTCTTACATAGAACTCAACCTCTTTCGCCATGTGGGCCCAATAGAATCATTCTCTCACCAAGTCCAGTGTCCGTTCCACGCCCACGTGACACATCTCATTGTGGAGCTGCTTCAATACCATAGATTTGTACTTCGATGGCAAAATCAGCTGTTCTCGATTAGCTGTTACTCTCTTTAATACACCTTCGGTCGTAACAATGAGTTCTCCCCATTTGTTTAGTAATGCTCTCACATCTGGGTCTTCGTCTTTCCTCTCCTTGTAAGTTGGCTTTGTCCCCTTTTCCATGTACTCAAGGACTTTGCCAATTACTGGGTCATTGGCTTGAGCAGCCTTTAGTTCCTTCAGTTCAATGAGACTCACTTTGTGATCTGTGGTAAGGTTCATGATATTACAAAGGTCTATATCAGCAGTAAGTGAGTCTGCGTACACAAATGTTCCCTCTACATTTGCTGCCGCACACTCTGAAATCGTCTGGAGAGCACATCCCGGAACTTCCGCAGTACACTCTTGGATGTACTCATTGATGTCGGTCTCTAAGGGCATCCTTGATAACACATCAGCATCCTGGTTACTGTGCCCTGGTCGATACTTGATATCAAATCTGAATGAGGCAAGATCTGATACCCACCTCTGACCTGTTGCATTTAAACGTGCTGTCGTCATTATGTAAGTGAGGGGATTATTATCTGTGTAGACCACAAAGTACTTTGCGTATGTCAGGTAATCTCGAAAGCGTTCCGTCACCGCCCACTTCAGTGCCAGGAATTCAAGTTTTGTGGAGTGGTAATTCTTCTCCGGAGCACTGAGAGTCCTGGAGGCATATGCAATTACCCTCAGTTTCCCCTCCTGCTCCTGGTAGAGTACAGCTCCAAGTCCCATTAACGATGCATCGGTGTGGAGAATGTATGGCTTAGAGAAGTCAGGGAATGCCATAACTGGTTGTCTTGTTAGTAGGTCAATCAGACTACATAAAATTCCCTGATGCTCCTCAGTCCAGGCTATCTTCTGATTCGAGTTGGGTAGATGGTTGTTCTTCCTCTGGTTTCTGCGACTGGGTTTTTGTGTAGAACCCTTTTCCTTCTGTAACAGCTTGAAGAGAGGACTGGCAATTGCTGAGAAGTTTTGAATGTAGCTCCTGTAGTAGCCAATGAACCCTAGCATTTTCCTCAACTCCCCAACTGTTGATGGTTTCTTATCTTTAAGTGAGAGGACTGGTTCAAGATCTGCAGGGTCCAACTTATGTCCTTCTTCAGTGACTAGTCTGCCCAAGTACCTGACCTGTTTCTGGAAGAGTTTGCATTTACTGGCCTTTAGCTTTATCCCATGTTGCTGTAGTCTGGCCAGTACTTTCTTCAGATTCTCCAAGTGTTCTTTAAATGTGCTGCCATGGACTAGCACATCATCTAAATATACAAAACAAATGTCGTTGTTCAGACCATCCAGGCATCCCTCCATGTATCTTTGGAATTCTGCTGGGGCGTTTTTTAACCCGAAGGGTATTCTTTTCCATTCATGGAGGCCCCACGGTGTCACAAATGCTGTAAGTGGTTGACTCTTTGGGTCGATGTATCCCTGGTGATAAGCACGACCTTGATCGAGAGTGCTAAACCAGGAGCTACCTTTCAGGCCATCAAGGATATCCTGGATTCTTGGAATTGGTTGACGATCATCAACTGTTTTACGGTTCAATTCTCTATAGTCGACACATAGGCGTAACGACCCGTCACGCTTTCTGACGCAGACCACAGGTGAAGAGTAATTAGACTTCGACTTTGTTATCCAGTCCCTTGCTAGAAGGTCTTCCAAGTATTCCTTAACTTCTTTGAAAAGTGGACGTGGAATACTTGCATAATTCTTCTGGACTGGTTCTGGATCATTTAAATTAATTTTCATCTTCAGGTCGGGACAATTTCCTGTATCCATGGAATCCTGTGAAAATGCTCTACATTCTTTCTTCAGCATTTTCTCTGCAGCATCTTGTTGCATTGGTGTGAGACATGTGAAGTCCACCTCTGGACACCACTCGTCAACATCTTCACTGGACTGATCACTAGTCACATTAGCATTTTGTACAGAGTTATCCAATGTATTTACGTCTAAAGACATACAATCTCCATGTCGGGTGGCCTCATCTGCGTGTCTGCCATTAGCCACCTTACCAATGTACCGGAATGGCTCAATGTTTCCGATAACCGTACGTCTTGGCAACTGTATGTCATGGTTAGTAGAGTTGAAAACTGGTAGCATAACACAACGTCTTTGTGGCATTTTGACTACCGTCTCAGGTATGAGCAGCCCCTCTGGTACAGAAGTCGCAGGTGTTGGTACAAATACACCCTCGGTTCCTCCCATAACTCTCTGATGATTCAGTTGACATTTTGTTATGCATTCCACATCTCTCCATTCCCTAGGCGGTATCAGTGTATACAGGTTTGGGGTTTTTACATCTACTGTGTCTTCATCCATGCCAGCCTCAATTAACCTTACCAAGGCTTCAACATCCTGTTTCTTTTTCCCTGGAATTGCTTGCACAAGGGTACTTATCTTAGAGCCTTTCTGGCAGTTTCCCATGAGATGTTCGATGACATTGTACCCAATCAATGGTGACTTCATACTCCCAGGATACACCAACATTGGAACCCCAAGACTCTTGGTTCCAATGCGAAGGTCCACTAGGATCCACCCAAGGTATGGCATCTCTATCTCATTTGCAGCCTTTAAATCAAGATGTTGTCCTTCTAAGAGCTCTTCAACTGGTCTTATTTCGGCATGAGGAAGGTGACATTTGACCCAACTGTCCGAGACTAAAGATACTGCTGAACCTGTATCCCACAGCAGTTCACTATCAATCCCGTTGAGGGTTCCATTAACAACGCACCTTTCACCCACTAGGTCAACAATCTTCTCTCTCTTCTTTCAAGACCAATCGTTATTCATAGCAACCTGTCTAAGCAAGTCGGGACATTCCAGTCCATTTACATTTACTGCATGGACATCGCCTGAGGTCCCTTCTCGTCCCCCAGAGGAGACCTGTTGGCGTTTCCCTGTTGCTTACCTGCCAAACATCCCCTGGATAAGTGACCAAATTTACCACATTTATAACAGTGGCGGCAACTGTCTCCTATACCATCCTGTTGACAATCGGAGCATCCCCGGGGCCTCCTCTCAAACGTTTTCGCCCTTCCCCTTTCTGTTATGGCCTTGTGTATTTCAGCCACTTGTGTCTTCAATAGTTGTACCTCTTCGTACAAGTTTGGGCTCTTCTCTTTCTTTACTTCGGGTTTGTGTCGGTCATTACCTGTCATTTCAACTGAAGCTGTGACAGGCTTCTTCAGTTGCATCTTTCTCGCCCTTTCTGCCTCGGAATGGGATGCTTGGTTTACCCTCTCCAGGAGGTCTTCCTCGCTGCATTTGTTGCTGGAGAAGGCATTCTTTACCTCCTGTCTAACTTCCGCATTCGACAACCCAGTTGACACTGCATGTTCAAACATTGACTCTACAAGGGTTTGGTCATATTTGAATTTGGCATTTGCTTCTTTTGATGCGAAGAGTACTCTCTGCTTCAACGCCAGGGCACGGAGGACAAAATTCTGGGCCGTCTCAATTCTACCCTGTGATATACCACATAGCTCCTGATACAGTTCAGTTGCTCCCCGCTCCTGAAAGTGAGCCCTCAGCAGACGTCTGGTAATGGGAAGGTCTAAGTCGTCCCGTCCCTCCAAGTAGTCCCTTAGCTGTAAACCAGGTGTAACAGCCCTAACTACAGCCTCTACAATTTCTTTCGCAGGATACCCACTTTTAAGTCCACTGTTAATCTGGTGGACCAGAGACATGAATGCTAGCTTGTCACGTTGCCCAGGGTCCCCGATCTGTCCTTGTATCTTGAACTCTTTCTTGTATGGCAGAGCATGATCTGTGGGAGGGTGACTTTCCTTCTCAGAGGTTGACGTGGTCACTTTTAGTTCTCCTAGACATCTTTCAAACTCTGCTTCCAAGTCCTTGAGCTTCCGCTCATACATCTTTACTGTTTCCCTCATATCCGTTTCAGCGGCATCATCGGCTGAGGTGCTTTGGTCCGTCTCCATCATGGTCTAATCTAGTGGTTACTTCAGTCCTGGCAGGGTCGCCAATTTGTTAAGACCAGGATCTCTGTGAGACGGAGAGAAGAAAAACCAGTTTTAATTTAGTTGTAACGAGTTAAGGCACATGTTAATCAATCACTGATATAATACAATAATAACTATGCAGTCTCACATTTAAACTCAACTGCATATTTGGATAAGGCATCTGAATGGATTTTCATCCTGGCATAAACAAAGGCTACTTCTAGTTCTTAAAATAATAAACTGAACCTGCTCAATCTTTCTAATAATTCAATACATAACAATACAATCAATCTGGATAGCCGTAAATACTTATTTCTATCTGGATTTCGGGGAATCCCCTACTATTGTTACTACGCAATGACGTCACCCCTCATGACAGTTCTAACAACCAAATGTACACGCTATAGCCTATCATAACGCTAGGTCACTGAGCAACATTACGTACAGAGAAATTACCTAAAATGTCACATCCACGGCATCCTGATACATGATATACTATTGTTAACAACATCAAGAAATAAATCACTTTTGTACTGATATGACTCGTGTAAATTATGATTTTGTACCACTAATCGAACTTTAACGACAAACAATTGTTATACGAATATACGTAGGCCCATGATAACACAGACATATCCTACATGCAAACCTGACGGCCTCGTTTATAACGAATATTAACTCCTATGTATCGATGGCAAATCTAGACCATCCGTCATAATGAAAATCTTTTAATAACGACAAATATTTAATCAACAACCTAGTAATACTTTCATATTCACATGAAAGGGATTTAAGCATCATCTTACCTGTGAGACGGAGAGAGGAAAAACCAGTTTTAATTTAGTTGTAACGAGTTAAGGCACATGTTAATCAATCGCTGAGGCTCCGCCCACCATACGCGCTATTGAACGCCAAAACAAACAACAAAATTTTGGGTAGGGCACCGCTAATCATACCCATAACAATCTTATTGCTTGTAACCAAGAATTAAGTGAGAACCAGAAAAAAAAAAGTTCACTGAGGTTTCCAGCTCTTGATTTATTGACTATTTATTCCAAACTGTATCTATATCCAGAAAGAACAGTCTTCCTTTGTGAAATATAGACACATAGATGTTCTACATGGACTTTTCCTATCACCAATTTTTATGCTAGCAAATCAGCTCTGCCACCAACCATTCCTTTAATAATTGTCATTAATGAATGAGAGTAACGTGACATTGCTTATTCACTGTAAAATATTTTCACAGCTAATTACTACCAAAGCCAAATTCATCTAGTATAAATCACAGAGAATAAGGCTAATTTGGTGATAGTTTGTGATAACATATTGACTCCTTAGAGCTCAGAGTGTGAAAACTGATAAGGGCCGTTTTAGTGTGTTTCAATCTGCCAACAAAGAGCATCAACCCCACCCGGATTTAAGCAGACCAACCCACCTAAGTATTAGTTCATTACATTGATCAAGGGGTGTGAGGTGGGCAGTAGTTTTTGTGCCAATTTTGAGAGTTAAAAGCTTGATAGAGTACATCTGATACCTAGTACACTATACACAGGATGCATTATCACCAGGCAAAGAATAAACCTGTCTATATGTAAAGCCGGGAGTGATCAGGTTGTCGGTGTGATGACTCCCATGGGGGGAGATGGGGTTATTCAAATGACTGAGTCAAACGATTGGTTTACTTGGCAAGCAGTGTATTATCGCTCCTCTAGCGAGCTCTCATAGAGCTTTTAACTTGCCACGTAAAGGTGAAAATAAACATTTTAGAATTGAGGTGTCGCATGCACGCGTAGTAATTACAAGCACTGAATAATAAGTAAAAGATAACTTTGGTTATAGACTTTTTGCGGGTGTCCAACCTTCAACCAAAGGAACTGTGGGGAGCCAAAAGGGTAAAATAATGCGTATTCCCACATATAAATTATTAGCCACATATGATTATGACAGCTTCATTACTTATGCAACCTTTCTCAACTGTGATTAAATTTATAAAGTTGGTCAAACACCCAACTTTCTTCAGTTATAAACAAGGTAAAAGAAAGAGTTCACTACACTCATACACACACTTGCACCGTCACAAGTGCAATTATTCCTTTCGCTCCGGCAAAGAATCGAAAATGGAAAGTTAAAAGAAACCAAAACTTATACACAAATGCAAGTAATTTTTCGTCGTTGTTATGATCTGCACTATCAATTGTTTAACAAAATTATACTATACAGGAAATACAAAATCACATAAGATAGGAATGTTTCAGTTTTGTGTGTTTGTTTTTCACTTTTTATTTTTGTTAAAAAAATATAAAATAATCTTTATTCAGCAAAAAAACAACAATTAAAATACTTCTATGATTCCGTTCTGGACAACAGAATCTATTACATGCCTAACACAAAACAATAGCTTTTTTCAAAGTTTTATGAAACCCATTTCTTTTGGACAAATACTTTGTAAACAATTGCCTCCCATAATTCTCTCCAGCTGAAAAAGTAATTGGTTACCTCATTGAAAATAGCAATGCCATCCTCACCATAATGTGCAAGTTTCACTCTGGGACCAACTTGTCCACAAAGCTTTTCAACTCTATATTGCAGTTGAAAGGCTTTTCAGTTGTCTTGGGTCAAGGTCAAGCCCTTTAAAACAGTTAATTCCCAAACACCCATCTGCCCTTTTACACATCAAATACCATGCTGCCATTATGTGGTACACATTGCTATGGTTTACAACTTGTCTTGTAAAATTTTATAGCTGTTTGAGGAATTTGTTCATCACAGCTATCTCTGTCTTTATACCAAGAACACAAGACATGTATTATCATCCTGCAATTTCTTTGAATCGTTGACAAAGAAACAATATTCCTATGATTTCCTATCAACATTTTGTACGAACTTTAGCTTACGAATATGGCGTATTGTCACTGGCATAAACAATGTTCACAAATTTTCCCATTTTTCAAGATTTCATAAATTTTACTCAAAATTTTGACAGTATTGTACTACCCAAAGTTCTACAAATTTTTCCAAGAGTTTTCAAATCATGTCTCCCTTCTATCAACAAAGTTAAGAAGTATAATTTCAGTAGAAATTTCAAATTTTAATACAGCAAAAAGAAAAGAAAAAAAGAAGACTGCTTGACTTCTACTTGACTAGGTAAAATATAAACAATAATATTTAAATTGATATTTCAAAAGACGAAAAGTTACAAACACGAGATCTCAATTAAACATAAACACAAACGTGCAGAGAAAGAGCCTGGTTTCAAAGCCTCAAGTTTTAGTAGTGAAATGCAACTAATGTAACTATGTACATTTCATCTGACAAATGCACTACTACTACTGCTGCAAGTCCATTTCTTCACTCCCACGGTGCCCAGGTTCCATTATGTAATGCAGGGTTTGCTTGGTCCGAGTCGTCCGGATATATCACAGGCACAGAATCCTTGTAGTAGGTGTCCAGCTTTGCCAGCAACGTTTTAACCACCGTAGGATATTTCTCCGACAATTCCATCTCCTCGTAAGGATCCGCGGTGATGTTGAATAACCAGACATTTTGTCCGGGAATTGTGAGAGGCAAATGAGGGGTGATTCCAGACCCTGGAGGAGCTATCCATTGACCATTGTTGGCACCTTTGGTAGAAAAATTATAACATTCCATTCAAGAATTATCACAAAAACACATTTTTTCCCCCCACATGTGGAAGATTATTTTATCTTTGACATCTTGCATGCAAAAACTGGAATTGGAATTATTTGAAGATGTCATGTAATGATGTAGGTTCTGTCACTTCTAGAGTACTTTCTGTAAACCAGAGTGACAAAGAAAAAAGGCTTTATCATTTTTATGACAAAAATATGATGTATTTAATATATGACAAAAAATATGACGTATTGACGTCACATATATATGACGTATATGACAAAAAATATGATGTATGATGTATTAAAAATATGACAAAAATATAGATTTTTATGACAAAAATATGACAAAAATATGATAGAAGGCATATGCATCTGCAAGTAAAATGAAAAAATGTTTTCATTTTCTTGTTGAATGTTCAATTATTTTTGATCAGCTTTTACAAAATATATCAACCACCAATACAACCATCTCACATACAATCACTGAATGCCACATTCAGTAGCATAGAAACTACATGGATGACCCCTTTGATAAATTGCTATCTAAGATGAAATCACCAAAGGGCTCAAACCTTCACTAAACATGGAAAAATTGCCATGGAAACTAACATGGTTAGCTGTAAGCATCTCCACAATTTAAGGCTCCTTAGGCTCAATATAAAGGGGCATCACCATGTAGGGGAAGAGATTTGTCAAAGTTTTACTCTCTTGAGGTGTCATGTTTACAGGGTTTCCCTCATTATGACCTATCATTTGACATGTTGTTTTCTTCAGCCACACCATTAGGCACGCTTGTAACTTATTGAGGTTATCCAGATAATAAAGTATGTGATGCTGTCTTTCTTGAGACATCATACTTTGTATCAACTTAACACGTTGAGCTAAATCGATAATGAAATCCCATCAAAGACACAACCTTTTGCAATTTATATCTACATGCCAAGTGAGACATTCATCAGAGCTGTCCTTGAGGCCTAAGATATATCACACTGTGATCTATGTTCACTGTGATCTCCACCACATACACATACTAGGCGGATTTTTTTGGACACTATAAGGCTGGGGCTCCCTAACTTGGGTGCATGAACCCCCAGGGTGTCTGTGAGTCCATCCCAGGGGGTTCGTGAGATGTTTCTGAAAGTCAAAACTAGAGTACTTTTTGTTGAACTGAAATCTGATATATCATATAATTTAGTAATGTACAAAAGTCGTACCTATGGACAAACTCTTTTCCCTATCCATAGGCATGTTGCCATAGTAGTGCCATGCATTTTCATTGCATTATTACACTATGAACTTGATCTTTTACGAAGCACTGTTATGCGTATTATAGTTTCATAATGACTCAGATCATGTCTCCAAAGGTTGGGGGTTCGTGGACAACTCTGACTTCCACAGGGGGTTCGTGGGGTCATAAAGTTAGGGAACCCTGCTATAAGGGATCAACACACTGCACATTAATTCTACTAAAGCTGTACTAACATGTCATGTTTAGAAAACCTTTTCTTCAAAATTTGAACTCTCTTGATCTAAATTAACCTTTTGACCTCCACAAAACATACAAGGATTCATGGAATCAAAGTGGGGCCATCCACATAACAAGTATTATATCTCTTTCAGATATAATAAATATAAGATAGGTAGCACTGTAAGCAAATATATCAATGTGCAAAACACACACACAGACAGATACAAACACACACACACACACACACCATCACTTTGATTGCTCATGACCTTCCTCAGGAACAAACAGAAATGTTATTTTGTAAAGAAAGTATTTAATGCTGGAAAACTTAAAAGGTAAGTGACAAAGTTACTGACGAAATATGAGCTCATACACCATTCTCTCTTAACACGGGGTGCATGCAACCCCTTGGGGTGCGGGGCAGGTCTTCAGTGGGTAAGAAGCAATTTGAATAAACAACATATTTCCTGCAAGAGTAACTCCACCCACAGCTGGTAAAGGGAGTACAAAATAACTTTCAACTGCTAAGGGATGTGATTTGATGCAAAGGTTACCAAGCTGGGTAAGCAAATCATGCAAACATATTTCTGTAAGACTGACCTGGATTTCCAGTGAGTAGCTTCCAGTCACCGACTCGAATAGCTGATGTCATGTTTGTGTTGAAATCTTTAGGTTGATAAGGCCATGGATCAATGTTGTGCAGAAGTTCTTTCCTGGGAGATGTCTTGTTAGAACTAGATTATAAAAAGTAAGAAAAATCATTAGCTGATGATAAGTAAATGCAGGGAGGGTGTTTGTGTTTTAAGGTTTGTTTAAACATGTGATGGGACAATGATAATGGGACATACATCTGCTTAACTGTAGTTCCAAAAATAAACACACTCATGCAAATATTGGGAAAGTTTGTATTTCAGATATTTTGAGCAGATGAACCAGGCCAATTATTAACGGTCATCCAATAGTCCGAGAGAACTACCAAATTTCCAATGGGACAACATCAGCTTTGGAGGTTATCTGGCAGAAAACTAGTTGTTTACAGCAAATTCAGATTGCATTGTAACTAAATACCCCCAAATAGGTACAACGATAAATTGGTATTGTCCTCCATCACTCTGGAGTTACTGAAATAAAACGAAAGTAGTGGCGTGCCTATGTTCCACCCCTAGGGGAGTTTTACTGGCCCAAAGCTGCACGTCACTTACACTGTGTACATATTTTTCAGTTGTTCTTTGTAATATCTAGCGACATTCTTTTGGAAAACCAAATTTACTGTTCAGACATCCAAAGAGTAAGACTTGGTTGTCCGAGAGTTTTTAAAAAAAAAAAATTTGCCTTGTGAACATACAAATAACTGGTTGAATCAGTACTGAACACTGCAGCCTACCACAATTACCGATACACTGAGAGCAATTGTTGAATTTGAATTTTCACATCATATGGTAATTAATTTATGAATAACAAAACATAATGGAACAACCGTGATTGTTTTCCACTGAGAAGATAGATGAAGTGGAAACCAGGATCATGTAGGATGTGTGAAGACATGAAAGTCAGTAGTGACAGAACAAAAGCAGGAAAAATTGGTAAAATCGTTAAAATGCTATTAAAGAGTTTATATACAGGGGGCTCATTGCATTTCTATAGTAGCACCACACCCCACTGTAGGGAATAATACACATATATGCTAATCCTATCTGCGACTCACAGTTTCTCCAACAATTAGCTTCATAAATAATCGGCTTACTATCTTGTGATGTTTGTATTATCCTATCACCGGGGCTCAAATTAAAGGTTTGAGAGAGGCAAGCCAACATTTTTAAGGCAAGTTAGAAATTGCCTTGGATTTTGATTGAAAAGGCAGGTCACAAATGCAATGTATCAGCTCTCAAAATGACATTGAGGCAATTTTCAAATATTTGAAAGGGCACCGAGAATGTTTCTCCAAACAGAGAGATACAAAAATGATATCATTTGTAAAACCATACTTCTAGATCTTTATGTTGCTACAGTTTTTGACAACTTTTGAGTTAAGAATTAGTTTGACAATGAAAATTAATGATCAAGTTAATTATGAGAGCATCTTGAGGCAACTTGATGGAAGGAGTAGGACGGTAGTTGCCATGGGATACAGATGATTTTAAATGGCGTAATGGAAATTTGTTATGGGCACGGATGGCAAATTTGATGTCCGTGCATTTGACTAATTCCAGCCTCGCACCTTTACACTTTACACCACTTTACAATCTCAAGGACTTACTTAATGGTATCCCACATATTAAATCCATCAAGATTGGTGTAATTCAGTGGGTACCCTGCTACACCATCGACCAAAGTAGGCAGCCAGTCACTGACGTGAATGAGCTGTTTGTTAACGGTTCCTCTGACATCTGATGGTAAAAGGTCGCTGTGGACGAAACCGACGCCCCGCAAACCCCCTTCCCAATAGGAGGCCTTCCAGCCTCTGAGTGGCCAGTTGTTTCCCCCTTCGAGAATCTGGCCACCATTGTCTGAAAGGATTATAAAATATTTTTAAAATTAAATTAAAGTAACGACATGGACTTAAGTGAGGAAGATTTAAAGCTATTGTCATATCACTTTCCCCTCATGCTTCTATAATAAGATATAAGAATCTTTATTGACCATACGAGGAATTGGCTTTCACTCCATCTCAGTAAAACAGACAATAAAACAATCATAAATACATCAAAAATACATAAAAATCTGATTCCTAAAACAAAAAATTAAGACTTATGTTTACCTTTTCAGCAATGGACACGACTTACTTAATTTGCCAAATATTTTCTCGCTCAAATATATGCAAAATGCCCTAGGTAGTGTACTAACAACAACACGATTGTCTAAGACCAGTACGATAATTCCTCTCGCCAAACTTAACACCAATTTCCATCACAGAGTTTGACCATGCTACATTAAAGGGAGTGAAGACTTGCGCACAAAGAAACGTCTGATGCTGGTAAATGAGGTCTAACAAAAGTGTTAGACACCACCATCGATCCCAGAAATACACACACAGCTTGCTACTGTCGGTAATTAGACACCAGTGTACAGTCAATACATGCAGCTACGGTCCACAGCACAGTGTACAGAGCAGCGATGGACATCTCAAGTCCAGATAAAAGATAACAAGGTATCACGTTTCATTACTGTCTGCATTTTGTAGCGACAAGAAGAAAACTTCACTTGCAAGCAACGGAAAGTTAACTTTTTTCAGAGGGCGGCACAAGGTTTGGGGCGAGTCTTCAATGCCTTTAAAAGGGTGGTAGCAAATAAAATGGAGGAATTTACTACTGGCAACGTGTCAACATTGGCATATTTATTAAATAATTCCAGTTAACTATGGATTGAAAAGAAAACACAGAAAAATAATAATCATTAATGTCAATGGATTATCACAGCAAAGAAAGTACATTTAATACCTGTTGAAAACACAAAGACGGTATTGTTCCACAAGTCAGCAGTTTTCAATTTCTCGACGACGTTCCCGATAGCTTCATCCATGCATGAAGTCATACCGGCATAGATCCTTCCATTGTTATTAGTGATATTCTTGTAAGGTTCCTGGTACTGCTTGGGAACTTGTAAAGGAGAATGGACTGATTGGAAAGGCAAGTAAAGAAACAGAGGCTGCAGAAGAAGAAAAAAACGAATTAAAAAACTTCCTTTGAAATTAATTGAACAGGGAAAACAAACCAAACGATACTGATATCGATATGACAAAATTAAAATACGTCTATGTCAGCTATTGATGAATCAACCTCTTAAAATGTCTTATGTCTATTGATAACAATAAAACTGTCACATTTTGAATTTTAAAAACGAATTGAAACATAGTCCAAAAACAACTTTTGTGTTACCAAGATAAATAATTGCTAAGGCAAAAACATAGCATAACAGTTTTACAAACATAACATGAACAAATCAACATGCACAAGTACCACAGACTTGAAGAAACTGCCTGCGATCATACTGGTTCCATTAAAAGAACACACTCAACTATGATATATTTAACTAGTGTTGTAATATTATGAAATACATTTCTATTCAATATCATAAGAGCGTCAACTCTCTTTTTTTCCTGATAGATATGTTTTTTATCCAAAGAAAAGTTTTTATTCAAATTTTAACTACTTTAATACTCCTAGGTCTGTAGCATTTTAAAACCAAATGTAAAAATTCAAACTGTCTTTAGTATTGGCTGATACAATAATTATCTGCTATATATTGAAAAGGTAAAGTCTGTAACCGTTTAACTTTCTGTTCCAAAAAAGTTACGCTTTTTTCTCACCTTTGATTTATTATGTTTATCAATTACTTGGTTGACTCTGTCATTAAACACAAAGACAGAGTAGTTGCTGATAGCTGACCAGAAGGGAACATCATTGTCCCAAAGGTCATACCCTAGCCAGTGATCTCTGTCATCGAAGGAAACTCCATAACCACCTCTGAAGTGAGTATAGTAATCTTCAGAACCAGAATGATATCCTAGAAAAAAGGAAGAATATATTCGATTGTAAAGAAAAAAGTCGTAGAGCCTTGTATGAAATCGTTCTGCTCCCCACAGCCTCCCCCCCTCACCAAACTTTATTCCAGATAAACTGTTTGAACTCATTTTTTCCCACATTTTTATTCACTTAATTTTTGTGTGTGTAAAAGTGTATAAGACTTAAAGTTTAGTACACATATGTTTGAATATAAGCAGGTATATAATTCTTTACGGTTAGATAGTTGAAACACATATGAACTATCAGTATAGAGATAGATTAAACCTTTTCCTTCAAAATGAGGTAGTCATGAAATATAGCTTACTGCAAAAGGATTTTATCATTTGATTAAATTAAATTTCAACATTATTTTCAAAAATGATTCTATGTCTAGAATTCCTGCCTCCCTCCCAATGGTGTATGTGACATTTAAGAACTTACCAAAGAAAGAGTCAAAGCCTCTATTTTGTGGCAAGCATGCCTTCTTATAAAATCCTAGGTGCCATTTACCCACCATGTGGGTTGCATAACCAACATTTTTTAGCCATTGTGGTAGTATAGGAATTTCTGTAGGTAGGCAGTTGGGCTGGGCTACTCCTATATAACTGTGTTGGAGCCCTGTGTGGATCTGAAGAGAACAAGGTTACTAGGATGAGTATAATTTAAAAAATGTAATTGTAAATGAAGGACAAATTAGCATGAATACCTGTAGTCTAGGCCTAGCAATGCATGTTGCAACTATCTTTGCCCACAGAAACTTCACTGTACTTAAACCTCAGTTCTTCCAAAAGGTTGACATGGAATAAATTGTATATTAAGTATGACTTGATAAGCTTTATTTTTTTAAGTTTTCAGACGTTTCTCTCTGAGAAGATTTAACCAATGAAATGAACGGAGCAAAGCTGAAATTTACACGATAGACTTGGTTTTTAACTGACATGCTTTCAAAAATGTAATGTTAGTTATCTTCTGTACAAATAGCTACTGTATAGCCCTAAACCCTATGCCTATAGGCTATATGGAGGCAAAATTCAGAGCCCTAAAAACTGCTCCACAAAAGTTGAACATTTTTATTATTGCCTGCTTTGTCGAAATTTAAGCATTTCATTACCTGATACCTGCCACTCAACAACTGACTTCTTGTAGGTGAGCATACTTGCTGTACGTAATAGTTCTCAAGCCTAACTCCTTCAATCGCTAACTTATCCAAGTTAGGGGTCTGGATCTCTGATCCGTGGTAACTGACATCATTGTAACCAAGATCGTCTGCTAAAGCGAATACAATGTTCGGTGGCTGGTTGGCAGTAGCAATTGCAAGACTTACCAGCATCAGAGTGTACTTGATCTCAATATTAAAGGATTTCATTTTCACGTTATGGTTTGCAACATTAGGCTAAGCTAAAAATTCATGTTGATCAACTTTGGCCCATATCATGTGATGACAATAACAAAACCATGCACAAAATCAGCTGTGCGGTGGCACACAAAAGTTACACGTCCGTCTATAGTTATTAGGGAGACGATATGGATTGAAATTAAAGTTTAGAAACCTAGCTAAGTTTCAGATCAGAAGCGACATTAATTCCCGTCGAGGGCCCTTTTAAAATCAAATAAACACAGAAATCTCAAATCCTAGAGCAATTCTGAACATAACCATTCAAAGCATTCTTTAAAACATTGATACTTTTAGATTTTTTTGGGCAACCGACTCAGGCAAATCATGACTGTCGTTCACAACCAAGGCCGAAGAGAAAATATGTTCTTTTACAAAAAAAAAAAAAAAATAATAATCTACTACAAACTTTGACAATGACCTTTAGTGTTCCAACTTTTGGAGAAAAATGGAAACTTACTAAATCCAACCATTATCGAAACCATCGACAACTTTTCCTAAAATATGTCAACTTTCTATGTCTCCGCCTAAAGAATTGTATAAAACGATGTTGCTATTTGTGTTGGAAAGTGCTAACGTTAACACGTCAAATATTTAAATGTCACCAGAAAATAAAGGCTACTAGAAAAAACTGCAGAGTCGATGTTTAAAATCTCAAATGTCTCTCCATGTTACATTTCATATCACGATTTAGTTAGTTGGATTAGCTTGACCAAACACTTCATGTTTTCCCGCACTCTCCCGACTTTTGGGGATGGGAAATTGTAATCCTCCTTATTTTTATGAGTTTGGCAGGTCTGTACAAGTAACACTTTATGGACCAACAGTGACCAGGAAGGGGTGTGGTCGGGAACCAGAACCACTACTGGTGGCCTGGCCTCGATAAGCTCTGCTTCTGCCAGGTCTCCCCACTTCACATCATTTGTATATATCAACTGTTTGATTCCTATGGAAATGTATTTGTATTGTATATTCAAATGTTATATGTTCAATTTGTTTATGTAATGGTAAAGTGGAAATAAATAGTTTCGATTTCAATTTACTCACCGCCCTTACTAATTTAGGTAGACAGGAGGGGAGAGGGGGGGGGGGGGGGTAATCGTTCATGGAACGCCAGAGGTGATTGCAGGATTTCATAAATGGGTTGTGTTCATTGGGTTGTTGAAGAAAACTCACATAGGAGTTCTATAAACGAAGTCTATAATTAGCTCTATATGCTAGGTTGTACTAAAGAAATGTTCTCGATTGTTTGTGTGAGGTTGAAAAGGGGTTGTCCATCCATATCAGTCCAATTCTAACCCCTTCTCCTTCTGAACACCACCCCCCTACTGACCTTTTGATGACAGAATTGTTACAATTACAACCAGCTACTTGGGTTGATTTTGAATAGAGCACAACATTTAAATACTGAAGTCATTGGTTCAAATCCATATCTAGCCAAAATTTCTTGGCTCTTTTTAAAGTAAGTTTTAAAGACCTTCAACAAAATGCAAGAGAAATGAAATAGTACAAATTCCAGGGTAAAGAAAAATTTCAAACTGTTAGGATGTCAATTCTCTTTATAAAAAGCTATACCACCGTAGAATAAAAAGTAGACAGTTATTTATATTTTTGTCCTCTCACTTTCTTTTATTTTTATAAACTCATTGAGAGATGTCAAATTATTAAATATAAATTCAACAAAAAAATTATATCATTAAATCATGCATGGCATATCGGAGTCGAAATTGAATAAACTCTCACAGAACAAACATATAGCATCTCCCCTCCACCACCTCCTTCTCTGATTGTTTTCTCACCCGAAATCCCCCCCCCCACCTGTTCCCCCTCTAAAGTCCTTGCCTAAGTAGTAGACTAAGAAGATGTCAACATTCATCGTCAAGAAATAACATTCTTTTGTAATAGTTTGCAAAATCATTTTGCTGCTGTGATCAAAAAGATTATGTTTTACTAAGAACAAAAACATATGTTACATGGACAGGAGATGTTGCAAATAGCCCCCCATCACTGCTTTTAAAATTTTATCCTTTTCTTAACTCGAGATTAGCAATAAGATTAAGAAGATGTTCTACTTTTTTCCATTGTTAATATCTGAAAGGATGATGTTAGGCAAGCTGTAAATATACATACCACTCATTCATAATAACAATCAAAATAATAAATAAATGCAAGTCTTCTCTTATCATCTACTCTCTATTCAAGATATTCACTTTCAAATTGTTGAATATCTAAAATAATCTTGAAACAAAAATTTGCTGATCCATTGATCATCCATTAGCGAATTAAATTGTTAATAGGAATCCATTTTTTTAATATATTGCAATACGGAGGTATCAAATGGAAGAAATCTCACCACTCACCAACTATGATAAATAAACAGCCATCCCATTGTTTTTAGGCTCATCACAATAACTTACAATGTAATCTAACACTATAAGCACCCTGTGTTGACATTTTTTTTCATGTATGAGAAAATAAATTCAAAGAAATTTGAATTTAATAACATTTCCACTTCAGTCATAAATTCTCTTAACAGACAAAACCCAATTTTAGCCGCTGAAATTGAAGATCCAACAACAAAAGCAGCTATTCCAAAATATACTTTCTAGATTTAATTCCATTCTGAATGAAAAGGAGAAATTTAGGGCAAAAAAAGACTTTCTCTTCAATAATTTGGGACCTGACACTGTGTACTTTTGTGTTAGACTGTTATCGTGAATTTACCAAATCGATACGAAATGCAGTGCTTGATTAAAATGAATTCCAAGATCCCATATTTTCCCGTATAGTCCCATATATTCCAATATATTTACAGATAATCTCATATAGGTTCAAGTTCCCGAAATAAGTTGAAGTTTGCATACAGTGGCATTTTGACGATAAGAGAGTTTGTTATTGAGTTTGTTATAAGAGAGTTTGTTACTATAAATAACTTTCTCATAATAACCATTACTAGCATTGTATTTTATATCCTTTGAGATACATTACTGATACAATGAGGAAAATTATGGCTGAAATTATTTGATAAAATTAGACAGAGTAATAAGAAAGTTGAAACTGATATTCCAAATTCCCATCCTTTAATTGGTTTATCAAGAATGATGTTTCATAATTATTATTTATGTGTAATCAAATCAATAAGAAAAAAATGTTCCAAGAATTATTCAATTGATGTAAGTTAACGATTGCTACTTTCATTTCACAAACTTTTGAAGCTTTCACATTTTCATTAATTTTTCCACTTTACCTCATACCAAGTATAGCTAGTACCTGAGTCAAGTAGTTCACAAGTCATTTGCTTAGATTAATTGCTCCAATTGATAGCAAGTATATGACCAACAAAGATCAGCAAGAGGTCAAACAATCGCCAAATTGGTTACGAGTTTAACATCTACATTATTATTCTACTCAGTGCTTGCTTACCAAATGGAAACAATCAGAGAAAATTACACACAAAAAACAACATAAAAACAAAACAAACACAAAACAATGGAAACAAAGGTAAATCACAAATGTCACCCCTTCACCATTAAAGACTGTTTGATACTTAAAAATTTCATCCCTGCCCACCCCCTCACACAACAATTTCAATGGAATCCACAAACTGAGTGGCTTCATTAAGAGAAAACTCTTATTTCTAGATATGTTGTCATACAAAGGAAGAGGGGAGGGGGGGGGGGGGGATGGTTGCTGACCCTCAAAGGATCAGTGACTTAGAAGAAGTCATGTTCCAATACATTGGAAGGGCAGAAATATGAGTGAACCCTTGATGAAAGGTAGGGTCATTTCTAAATGATCTGCTTTAAAACTTGTTGAAAATCAAATTTAAGCCAAACTTTATCGATAGTATCCATTACTTGAAAAGTTCAACACTTTCGTACCACATACAACTATACATCCATTCCAAGTGTAAATGGTTAATGCCACATCTAACAAACTTGAAATGTTCATATACCAGGACTTAAACAAATTATGCATTCTGTAATCAAACCATGCATATTCATAGGGCAGGCTAATCATGGATAATAGTAATTATATAACCATTTTGGATATTCAGAAATATTCACCCAAATAAAAACAATTGTTATTTCTGATTTGCCCTTCGATCTCCATGACCGAGTCATTAATGCATCCAAGTTTTGCTAATGGTGATAGGTATTTCACCGATAATCCATTCGTTGCACCAAAGTTTTCAAATCATCTGTCTCTATTCATGTTATACTTGTATCTAGTAAGTTCATGTTCCAAACGGATGAAGCAAATTTTCTGAAAATTTCTCAACTTTTTCAACACCCCGTACTTCTTCTTCTTGTAGAGGAAGTTTGGTGATGTGAAAGTCTTCGTAAAGATCTTCAATCTGAAAGTAAAAAGAAGGAATAGGGTTTCCTTGACAAGTGTTTCATTGAAGAATCTTTGATATAATTTACTCTAAATACTTCAAAGGTAGGGGACGGGGGGGAGTGGAATGGGACTGGGAGGAACATGTAGGAACAAGCCGACAACGCTCATTGCAATTTTTTCCATAGTAACATAGGGAAATTTGGTCTTCGTAATAGAGCAATACAAATTTGGAATGATCTATCAAAAAAGTTGAAGTCTAGAACTTCAAAACCCACTTTCACCAGACATTCAAAATAGGAATTTATATAATCTATTCACGTATCCATCTCAGCATCATTAGGATATTATTACTGTATATTTAATCCTTACGTATATACTGTATTATTTACATTTGTACATTTTTATTTCTTTTCTCCCAGGGAGTCTCCTACTTTGTTAAGTCTTTTTAAGACTTTATAGGAGACTTTCTTTTCCATTGAACACAATTGCGATAAATATCACGGTTCTGATTCCTCTTGTGTCAAGGTCACATCTCAACGGCGGTACAATTTTGTGTACTGTCGTACATATGTATGCACTGATAGAAACTGTACAGGCCGTGTTGGGGAGTCAAAGTTTAACCACATTTTCGTGAGCAACTCTTATCCACACTGCCTTGAAAATGACCCTACCAGTGGTTACTTGATTGATATATTTATATTCCAGTGCTTTAATTGCATGGTTTATTCCTGTGGCAGCCAATGTAACACTTATTTTTATAACAGTAAAATATTCCACACTGCTAGTTCAGAACCCAATCTCAAAATGTTGCCTGTAACTCAATATATGGTCGATTGAAAGTACCCTATTTTTGATTTTCATTACCCTGCTTTACTTCAGGAATTGGATCAAAAAGCTTTCCTATCATAATATTCTTGTTGGTGTATCATGATTTGATATTAAAGTGATGTATGATAACTTCAAATCTGAAAAACCACTCCCGCATCAATAATTTTTCCTTTGCATTTTCTGCAAATTCTGCAATCCTCAACGAATCGTTCGCTTACCTGTTCTAGGTATTTGGTCTGTAGACTTATCCGTGACTTGCATAGCCTGCACTGTGATGAATCGTTATGTAGACCAGTCAGGAGTTGATTGACGATGATGTTGTGGGTGTCGATACCGTACTTGGTCAGCTCCTGGACTAGCCTCTCTGTCTCGTAGAGAGAGAGAAACTCAGCGATGCAGACACAGACGAAGGTGGTTTGGTTCTAGTGAATGAGATAACACAAACATAAAGCAATCAAATACAAAGGCTACTGACATTGACCTAATTAATAAATGCTTCTGTAGTTAAAATATTGTAGAAGTATTATCGAACAACAGTTCATATTTTCGACAAGAAAATAAGCCCAGTTTCTGAAGTATCTATGGACATTCATTCAAACTCAAGGGTGGATTGATGGGGTGGGGGGGGGGGTGCTGGTGTGGTGATGAGTGGTCAAAAAGTTATAGAAAATTAAAATTTTTACACAATGAATAAGAGACCAATATTATCTCTATCATATATAGAATATGGGGATAAGATTGTGTGAAGGGCAAGTTAGGAAAGAGTGGCTCAAATTACAAAATTGATGGATGAATTAGTTCGCAAAACCTCCCAAAAAATGTATAGTTTGGCCCACCTTTACCACATCATCAATACCCCCCACCCCCACTCCACAATTCTAAGCTGGTGTCAGCACTGCAGGTTGTCGTTAATTAATCAATCTTGTTATCGACTAAATTTAAATTCTACCAAATTTATATATGCATTATTACCGATTTCAAGTATTATCAACTTCAAGCAGTGAATGACCTATATCAAGCAACTTTAAAATTCATTAAAAATTTCATCATTACAGATTCTGTACAACCAACTTGAACTACAAGTATTACAGATTACAAGCAATGAAATATCCATGTCAAAGAACCACATCATTTCAATATATTGACAGATGTGGTTTCTGTCATAACTTTGCAGTACAGACCTGGAAACTTTCACATTCACATAGAAAAGGTTCCATCTGTGCCATTGCTCAAATGCATGTCTTATAGTCTTACAGAATGTTACAAATGTCCACACGTTTTACGGTATTACAGAATGTGTCAAATGTCCAAACATGTCTTATGGTCTTACAGAATGTGTCAAATGTCCACACAAGGTAAAGATCACAATACTCACTGGATCCCTGAATGCTTCATTGACACTCTTAATGACAGGAACAGTTTCTTCCAGTTTTCCTAGCATATCACCAGCATTGACATCTGGTAACCCTAATAAGCTGCAGATCTGCAACACAACAAGTCGTTACCCAATGAAAGAAAAACATAACATAAAAAAGATTGTTTTTTTCCTTTTAGGGGTAGAGTACAAGAGTTGTCACAGCAAAAGGTCTTCAGATTGAAACCTGTTCAAAATCAATTACACGCTGTATTTATAATCTCAAGACAGAATTGCTCCATGGTTCAGTCCTAACAAGAGGAATGATTGATTGTCTGTCTGCCTGTCTGTCTGTCTATATAAATATGATAACTAGAAGTACAATAAAATTACAAAAAAATTGTTTTAACTCAAGGTTAAGTGTTGATAATCTTTTCGAAAATTAACACACCCATTTTCTTTCTTTTTTTGTCAAAAAATTTGGAGTTTATTTATTCCTGGGCTGAAATTCCCAACCTCAAAGAGCTGCTGTAATAGTCTACACTTAAATGTACAATATCTGTTAAACAGGAATTTAATATTTCAAACCATAAAATGCAAAAAAGCGGAAGTCTACTGGATTAAAAAAAACAAAAACAATGAAGTAGAGAAATTCTAGCCATGCTGACCAATTTTTATACTGACTAACCTGCACAATGAATGGACTAAACTGATTTTTGAGGGCCAATAACTTGGTGAGTCCTTTCTCTGCTAAAGCAGGGAATGACAAAAGACGAAGAGTGTGTCCGGTTGGTGCTGTATCGAATACCACCACCGAAAAATTCATATTTTTCACTAATCTGAAAATTAAGGAAAAGAAAAAAAAAGCTTTTACAAAACTAAACATCTCTGAATTCTAAGACTCCAAAGTATTAACCAATTATCTATCCAGACAAAAGGATAGAATTCAAAGTTTAATAATTCAAACAGTTTTGGTTCCTAGTCTCCTTTCTGTTTCCAAGTTTTTAACCATTGAAAAAGAATATTGAAAATTAATATCGATAAAAAATTGTGCATAAAAATGCTGATGAAAATAGAAACTTGGTCAATTCACATCTCAGCCAATTGAAAATTCAGTTGCTTCACTTTTAATGTTATAATGTTAATATGAAACATATGAGATGCGCGATTTTCAGTCTCATACTTGAAACAGATGCATATTAAAAATGTCACTGTATTGTTAGGACCTGATAATATTAGTGATAACATTAGTGTTGGCATGTTGTATTACAGACAGGAAACTTCCTGATCAACATCAGCATAGATATGCAACTTTCTCTATCAGAAAAAGGTTTGAAAAACACAAGTTTTGTCATTAAACTTTATCATATAAGGAATGCTGCTGACAAAACTAGTGTTGGTATGTTACATTACAGACAAGAAACTTCCTGATCAACACTAAGGGTGTATTATTTGTCACAAATTCTTTTTTAATATTCAAATACAAAAGTGTTGTCATCCAACATTACCAGATGGTAAAGTTCCTGGAAACCACTTATTTGACTTGGTACTTGAGAGACAATAAAGTTTCTATTCAACAGCACTGTTTATGTAGCTTATAAAATATATTATAAAATTATTATTATAAAAAAATTATTATAAAATATGTTGCATTTGTTTCCTACTTCATGACCTCTGCAAAACTGACAGCCTCATCTATCCCTGGAAATGCTCCTAACAGTTCCTGAAAGACTTTTTTACCCATGTTGAGAGGATCTGCATGCAAAGAAGAAAAAAGAATTCAAGAAAAAAAAAAATAAATAAAAAATGAAAAAAAAAAAATCAAATGTTAGATTTGCGGTTGGTGCTGCATAGATCTACTATGAAAGTGTTACAAAAGATCTAGGCTGAGAGTGTATCTTTGCTTTGGAAAGTAACTACTTAAGGTATTGAACTACAGTACTATGGCGACACAACACCTTATGATCTATCTTGCTTTCACTTAATTACCTGGTGAAAGCTATCATATTGCAAACGGAAAATGGCTCGCCATACAAAAGAGATGTCTCTATTAGCTTAGCAACTCATATATCAGATTTCATATTTATTAACCATAAGAACCTAAAAATTACAGAAAATCAACAGCATTGTACTTTTCCGTTCATCACTTACAGAATGCAACAAGTTTCAACACAAGACTACAGAATTAGGGCTACGGCTTCAAGTTTGTATTTCATCACATATTATTGATATTATATGATATGATATTAATTCTTGAGATTAATGAAATATTCAACTTTCTGAAACTTGTTGACAATGGAATATGGATGCGGGATAATACAATACACTGAACAAGTCACAGCAACTTGATGTATGACCTTTGATACCTTACAAACCAACATTATGTTGTTTATATTTTTTCATCCATTATTTGCTTTCTTGGTGAAGAGAGGAAGGAGTACACCCTTCAAGACTAAAGCTGTACATCCCATTTAGCGTCTTCTTTCATTTCTCTTACCTTCTTCAAAATAATCATCCGGCAAATCTCCGACACCCAGATTTGGATCTATTTCCATTGCATACAGATTTTGAAAACCAGTGACTAATCCAGGAACTTTGGAGAACTTTTGATCAAATGCATCTGATATGTTATGAGCAGGATCTGTGGATATTATGAGTACAGTTTCTCTATGCTTTGAGAGCTGAACAGCTAGACTGCAACTGTGAATTAAAAACAAAATGATTAAGAATCTTGTAAATTTGGATTTCCTTTTGAAATCCTATTGATTGCTACTTTTTCTTATAATGTAAATCTTCCTCTGAGTAATGATGAAAATGTCATAGCACACTTCTTTAAGCTTCACATCAGCTTCTTTAAGCTTCACATCTAGGCGGAGTGTATAGCCTAGTGGTTAATGCCGGCGTCTCCCAGTCATGAGATCCCCGGTTCGATTCCCCGCCGACAGCGATGTGTGTCGTCTGGCAAGGGTGTTGTTCAATAACAACTTCCCGACATGGACGTTAAATGGATGTGTGCCGAGAGATTGGCTTCGGTCAGCTTGCGAGTCTACAAGCCTCCATGGCTTCTTTCGTGAGTTCCTGCTTGCGGGAAGATCACATATACATACATACATACATACATACATACATACATACATACATACATACATACATACATACATCAACTCTTGGAGTATACTGATAATTCTAATAGAATTGGAAAGTTAATCTGGATCTCCACAACTACATAATTACGTCTCCTACATTAACAAAAGGATTTATTTCTTCTCAGATTCCTATCTGACAATTTCTTGTCCACTCCAACAATGCATCAAAATATCTTCAAAATTGCTGAAAATATGAGGTACATTTTTTTTTCAGTTAGTTGCTTGCACCAAAAACATTGAAAGAAAAACACTTTCAGCACACATTCATATTTCTGTAAGCGTTTTCAAACTGATAAGTTTCTCTTGCTTCTGTGCAGTATAATTAGTCTTAGATGATCTAACAAAAATATAGTTTTATATGAGGTAACGACGTTAAGAATATGAAAATGACTGCAGCTAACATCAAAATCCTATATTCTCCATACATATTGTGTAGACCTAAGCTGATGCCTATTGTATGTAATAATAATACTGTGCAGTGGCGACTAGATGACTGCTATCCTATCGTCAACTACAATGCCTTACTACAATTTAAAGGATTGTATCCTACAATAGAGTACGCGAGCATGTGATAGTACCACAGAAGTTAGCTAAACTAGAATATCTTTAACTAAATATCTTCCCTATCTGTAGTGTAAGAATTTTGTTAGGTCCTTAATTATGTAGCAGAACTGGTACGATTGGTTATTGTGGGGCTTATGCTACGTCACGTAGTCTACACTATGTACTGGCCTTAGCCAATAGTATTTATTTCACTAGGCTTATAAGATTACAAACCTGCAAGTAGTTTTCCCCACACCACCCTTCCCACCGACGAAAATCCATCGCAACGTTTCTTGATCAATGATGTTTCGCAAAGTTGGCTCTAAGTCCTCAAACTCGTCTACCTCATTATTTGTAGCCATTTTCTGTAAATCCTGCAAAGCTAATGGACGCCAACAGGGCCAAAAAACTATCGGTGTTGCACAAGGTAGCATCCTGGATATAATTGCCTCACTACACACTAAATCGTCAAAGTAATGAGAAGTATTAAAAAGTTTTAATTAGCTAAACCCTATCCATCACTGGATAGCTGACATGCTGGCCATTCATGGCACCTTCCATTTTCCATATCATGCCCATGAAGATTTTGCTCTATGAGACCCTGAAGTTATCGTCACTTAGTAAACAAACACCTTTACCCACAGCAAACAATTTTCGTATGCTGCTCCTCAGTTGAAGGCCTAAAGTGGCCTAAAATTGCCTCAATTAACCCAATTTTTGCACCACATTAATTTACTTTTGTTTACTCTGACATCCAAGCCATAAAACCCAGATTTAATTTGATAGCAATCTTAAAAAAAGTGTTCTCCTGTTGCTTTTCGGCACATTTCCAGAGATAGGAGAACACCAGTGTGGATGATTGATATATCATTTATATGGAGTTTTCCACCACAAGAATAAGCATAAAATATATAAACTATTCATACACTACGAAATACAAAATTTAAGGTCATCTTTTTGGTTTGCAAGGGCAGAATTCTAAATAAATGGAATGGTTTTCATCGTTCATTTGAACCTTGGGCGTGCATTTACATATTTCAAAGGGATGTGAGAGGGATATTGATACTCAGTAGCTTCTTTGAGACCGAAGTCGGTCACTTTGTCCCGGCAGTCCCCGAAAATTTTAGCATTTCTTTAGCTTAATGTGTTACCTTAGTCTAGGAAATGACACGTAAAGAAGAAACAGAGCGAACGATTCGGTGTCTTTCATTTTTACAGTTGTTTTATTACTCTCCCCGTCATGGGTGTAGACTACGCTGAATTCGGCTCACTGAATTTTGAGACCGACTTTTGATCTTCACTGGGAAAGAATTAGGGGCGGGTGATGTATGTACGTCCCTGGTTGTACTGCTCTTACCCCAATAGAAACATAGAAGGGGGCACCATGACCAAAAGTTACGTCAATAAAATCTATGACAGGGGATGATTGAGAAAGTTTAGTGGGGAAAATGACATATCCATCTTGCAGTTACGAACCCTATTTCGTTTCTGCCCCCATACTTTTGAATTAGGTTTTGTAGGTTCAGAAGTAACCAAAAGTGCTTGCCCTGGCTCTATCCTCAACATTATATGCTCTGAAATTTGGTGAGGGTCATTTAGTATTTTTGTAGTGTCTCCAGTTATTGTAGCTAGAAATTGATTGCCAAAAAAATATGAATGTGATTTGTTTGAGAGCGATACTGGAAGCGATCAGTACAAAGCAGAATCCTGTGGTTTGATCACATTTTGAAAACAGGTTTGAGTAAAGTTGGTAGTGCATTATGTATGTATAACCGCCGTCAGGGTTTCGTTATCAACTTAATTGAGCAGTATAGAGCGTAATTGGAATGTCTCAAATATACACAAAAGGTAAATCGGGAGTAAACGGTCTCAGTTTTCTTGAAGAAAAGGTGGTATGAGTAAAATTAAAAAAGAATGACATGTTATTAATTTATTTCTATTTTATTTGTAAAATCTCATTCTTAGGAATCTAAAATCATTAAAGTTACAGTCAAACTGATATCATGTGCAAAAGTGATGCATCTTTGTTTGTAGTATGACATTGCTAACAATTTGAAATATGTGACTACGTATAAAAACTTTCGAATATTGCAAAACAGGCCTACCTATAGCTTGACTAATAAATGACACATAACACAAAACACGTGCTAGTTGTTTAAGTAAATACCTAATTATGTGAGGAGACTTTCCAGCTGCTTATGTCCGCATGAAGCAGGGTGGGTGAACGTTGCCTGTTGGAGTGATATTGACTGGGGTACAAGGTGCCGCTACGATTGGGTAGGGTCCTTGGTGCGAAGATGCCACATTGACAGATAGCACTTCCTTCTTTCCACTCTCGTTGTATATTTGTCATATCTTTCGTATAATTTGCATAACAAACTAGGTATAACTGCGACCCCATCAAAACGATTGTTTGTTACAATAACATAAAACTAAAACTGTTTACAGAACAATATGAAAATATTGAAAGACTTTGCATTTCAGCTTAGTTAATGTATCATTATGTACAATTAAAAGATGGGACTCTTTTTTGTTTTTTTCTCAAGAATTAAAAACAAACAAACAGAAAACCTGAAAATGTAGGAACTAGCTTGTCCATTGAGAAATATGCGTCACTGGAATGATCGATGGCATCATCGACTCGTGAGAATCTATTTCGGGAAATGACGTCATCGTTAACCCAGGCAAACTTCAGGAGCGTTAAAATATGCTATATACATGACGTGAAGCTAAAATCCTTTTTACTTGACTATTTACAAATTATAATTATAATTTTCAATACAAAATATAATCTAATTCAGACATAAACATGTAGAGCGAGTTGAAAATTATAAATGGACATAATCTAAGCAAAATGAGTTAACAATAGGTATTTTGTATTCAAATTAAGTATAAATAATACATATTGAGTCTTCCTGCTAGAAACCTCTTTTCATCGCTTATTGTCGACGGTTAACCAAGTTGTTTACCACCCCTAACCTTACCCAATTCTATCTGCCCTCTGTCATTTTATCAACAAATAGTAGCCTACAGAGATGTAGTTCAGTTTGGAATTGAAATGATTATAGAAATTTGTCAAAACAATATCAGTACAGAGAAACACTGAGCAAACAATTAGGGAACCGACATCGATCTCTTGCTCTATCGGAAGAATAACCTCGATAATCTAACATTTAAAGATATGGATTCATATTCGTAATTTGTAACCAAACCTCTTTTCTCACAGGCTGTTCAACAAATTCCCAACGCTACTCTTCAAAACTCTAAACTGTTCCAAACTTCCTTTCAAAAAGCCTCATTTAAAGTTTTCACACAACGTTTACTTCCGTTTACGCTCCGCTACATACCCCCCCCCCACCCTACCCCACCCTACCCCTTTCCCTATCGTTTTCTAAATGTAAATAAAACTAACTTAAACTTCATTTTAAAGTACAACAAGTTTCTTAAATCGTTGGTAAGTCATCTTGTTTACAAGTTTTTTTGTCATATTTTCGGTAGTCATTGTTGAGCGGTTTTCCCTTCAGACATTGAGCTAAAGCATAATCACATTCACAGAGATCCACAGCACAGTTCGCTAATTCTGGCTCGTCGTAAGAACTCACAGGATCTGGACAGAAATATGAAAAAATGTGATAAAAAGAAGTATTATATGGAACAGCTGTTACTGTAGAAATTTAACGGATCATACATTTCACAGTACGCCTATGATGGGCACATGTATATCGCAAAACTATTCGCATTGTCACATGTGGGAAATATTGGAAATCTCATGAGGATCTACTTGTTCATCATCGGCATCGTCATCGTCATCATCGTCATCGTGACCGTAACCGTCATCATCATTATCGTCGTAGTCTTCGTCGCCGCCGCCATCATCATCGTCATCGTCATCGCCGCCGTCGTCGTCGTCGTCATCAACATCGGCATCATCATCATCATCATCATCATCATCATCATCATCATCATCATCATCATCATCATCATCATCATCATCATCATCATCATCATCATCATCATCATCATCATCATCATCATCATCATCATCATCATCATCATCATCATCATCATCATCATCATCATCATCATCATCGTGCCGTCTTATCCCATCTCGGTGTCTTTACATACAAGAATATGTCATCTCTCCATCTTCTCTTTATCCCCCCCCCCCCTCCCCGCCTTTTTCTTCTCCCATTCCCTGGCTGCCATTCTGTCATCCTTTTTTACTATCTAATATCTTGGGATGTTGCTGTACTATGTCCAGCCCATATACTTCAGTTTTGTTATTTGATTTTTATCTATGACATCTTTTACTTTACTATGCTATCTGAATTCCGTATGTTGAACTCTATCCCTTGTAGTGTTAGATGTAGCATGTTGCGTTCCATTACACTTTGTGTTGTTATTAGGTTTTGCTCAATCTCTCTAGTTATAGTCAAACGTTTCCGCTCCATATGTCATCGTGGTTAGAACGCACTGATTGAACATCCTGCTTTCGTAGTGACATAGGAAACTAATTGTCATTTAGAATAACTATATATATATATATATATATATATATATATATATATATATATATATATATATATATATATATATATACTGACAATTCTACATCCTGCCCTAATTCTATTTAATACTTCCCTTTGTGTTGTGTTACTCAATTGGCCAAGGTATTTGATGTGTTCGACTTTTTCATATGGTGGTTGTCTACGTCAATATTGGCCATAAACTTTGTACCTGTTATTCACCAAGATTGCAAAATTCACAGCACATTCACAAAAGAACACTCACCGTGATCCACTTATAAAAGTAAGAGTGTACGGGGGTCTGGGAGAAGGGGTAGGGTGAGGTGGTGGATGGGCCGATAACCAAACAAAATAGGCTACATTTACCAATATCCCTTAAACGATCATCAGAAATAGCCTTAGATATGAATGAGCTAAAATTGCTAATCGTTTTCAAAAGTACGCTCATTGGGTCGTCTCTGATAGGCCTACATTAATTTATTCTAACACATTGATGATTTTTCAATAAGATATATCACCGCAACTGTACATCGTATAGAGATTGGTACTACTATAAGAGTCGCAGGAAAAATTTGAATAAATGTTTTTACGAATTTGCATATATGAGTGACCATTACTTCACTTTCCACCTTATTTGGGAGGGAAGGGGGGGGGGGAGGGGCAATATACCGTTGACCTTTAAAACCATTGTTGATACCGTGCAATTAAAATACGGAGTGAATTCAATTTCTCATGTTTGTGTAGTATTTCCTCGTGAAGATCATGGTTTCGGAAGGGTCGGGGCACAGAATATAAAAAAAAACATATATTTTTTAGACGTGAAATGTTGCATTCTGAGGCACATTTTGAAGGCTTTAATTTAGGTTTATAATAAGATCACAAGCAATGAATTGCTATAATAACTAGGTTCCATGTTTCACTTTTTGTGTCACGTTGAAAGAGGCGGGGTGGGAACAGGGAGGGGGCACACCACCCTGGATCCACCACCCTACACCACCACCATCCACCACCACCATCCACCACCACCATCCACCACCCTACACCACCCTGGATCTGCGCCGGCTGTATATAATATTACTTACCACATGATATCATGCTGTGTGGTGTTTTGCAGTCCTTTCCTTTATAATGATATACAGTGGTGTATGCGGTACTCTCAGGGCAATCACCATTATGCATCACTACGTCATAACACTCGTCATGCAGGCGACAACAACTGTACGGAGTGAAATTGAGAGAAGAAACTAAAAAATGTTCCAAGCATGTTCTTTTCGTGGTTACCAATAATGTCATGTAGGTGAGGGGATTAAACAAACTAAATATAAACGACATGATATTGAAAAACAAAAGAATGCTAGAACAGAAAAGTGATGCACCAGTTTGAGTTTTGCTAAGAATATTAATAGCTGATCAAAAAGTGAGAAATACATATAATAAACTGTATGAAAAAATAGCAACTGACGTCCGCAATTATAGAACAATCATAAGTTACGGTACTGTAGAGGGACTTTCCCTTTGTATTTATTTGTTGTTATACACTTGTTATGTTGTTATTAAAAGTTTCACTTTTATGTACTTAAGATCAATAAAAAAAATATATAAAAGCGAAAACAAAACAGAGGGAAGGTGCTTGACAATGATATGAACAGTTTTAATTTTCCTTACCACATAACCTTTCAAGGAACTATAGGAAAATACTTATACAATACTTTTGGATAATAAACAATAAATATTCTTACTAAAACATTACAAGGCTGTTGAAATGTCTGTTGAAATCGTCTGTAGGGAACATACACAAAATATATGTCAAACTGTGAACGAATAAGTTAGCGTGCACTAACCCATCTACTTGCTCACATCCCCCCCCCCCCCCCCCGGCACATTTGTGGAAGCTTTCTATGTAACGACAAAGATCGAATTTTGACATTATGGTGATAAGAGAAAATATAATGTCCTGCTATAGAGACCAGTGAACCTAAATGGTTGTTAGAGTTTGTGACATCCTTGCAGACTAGATAGGACACATTAACATCATCATTTTCAACGCGGTCATGTGATTTATAATATACTTTACGGTTTGATAAAGATTTCCCTCAGGCTGTACACAATGTGAGGTTTTGGTAAATAGTTTTAGGGTACAAGAGAAAAAGAAAGTAAGCGTTGCAAAAACCATATCCAGAAAATTTAGATGCATAGATTTCTGCAATGGCTGGTATCGAACGCCCAAAAATTATATAGGCCTTAGACAAATTAACCTACATCGTAGCTCTATACTGCAAAACTTCACGCGACTGCGCCAAGTGCCGTTGTATAGGCCGCCTATAGCATGTGTATGGTCACATTCAATATACGTGTCGCTTAACGTTATATACATACCGCTAAGGAAAATATACCATGTTTTCTGACCTGTTAGTAATGATATGCGCATGCTCTAAACATCAAAATGGTTCACCGAAATATTATGACACTAAAAAGTATCATGTGATGTTATTAGAGCAATGCGGAAACTATGACAAGCTCTAATATTTCAATGGTTCTTTCCTGTTGTTGAATATAAAGATACTAAATACGTAATGTTATTAGAGCAATTCAGAAACAATAACAAACTCTAAAATTTCAGTGGTTCTTTCCTGTCGTTGGATATGATACCCGTACTAGAATCTACGTATTTAGATATGTACAGGGTTACAATTACACCAGCCAAACATCAATTCGCATATTCATCATTATAGTTTGCAGATCATGAACGTGCAGTTTAGATGGAATATATGTCATCGCATAGGTTATGTCAGCGTAACATCAGTACGCATTTATAGTATGCCTACTAAGATACATTTCTCAGTCAGAGAATAAATATGCTTTACACGATTGGCGTTCCACATAACATAGCTGCGTATTTCATAATTACATACTGTTTACATAGTTATGATGATTATGACGTATACTGTATATGTGTAGGTAGGTATACTTACTCGTCTACGTCGTCCTTGGCAGTTCCTTGACCGCCCAAACCACAATAGCAGCCGTAGCCGTCAAGCTTCCACAGAACGTCAAAAGTAGAAAGACCTGTTACGCAACTTATCACTGCGCCTAGTTCCAACACGTTACGCTTCTTGCGACCAGCTGCTCAGGGAAATGGAAAAGATGTGTTAAAAGGTTACTTACTATTAACTACCCCCCCCCATCACCCCACACCCTCAAAAGAAATATTAAACAGACAAACAACATATAGTACAAGTTCTGATTTCCGGAACTATATATAGCCAACAATAGTTTCAAACAAAATCGTCTCCAGGTATTTATGGTCAAAGTCGACAATTATATGTCCTAATGGTATTCTTTTCGAAATTGTAAAATTTTAATTCTTAAAGTTGATTCTCAACAATCTTTCCATGATGGAGGGTGTAAACCTTCAAATTTTTCAAGTTTCAATTCCATTCTCTACAATCGATGGTTAATATTGATTATCAAGTAATTAATTGCAAATAATGTTGGTAATTATTAACAAATAGAGTAAACAAAGATGGAAGTACGAGGAGCCAGAAACAAGAAAGTACTTTTACTGTCTGGTTCCTTACTTATAACATGCAAAGATATACATTTACATGCTGATGTAAACGGTACTGTGTAAAACATTCTCACACCTCACCCCAGATATGTAAATACTCACATACATATGTATATTATATGAGACAGAAGAGAAAGATATAACGAGAACTAAAGAGAATTTATTATCATATAGATCAGTATGGAAGGGGACAGGGGAATGTATTATTATATAGAGCAGTATGGGAGGGGATAGGGGAATGTATTATTATATAGAGCAGTATGGGAGGGGATAGGGGAATGTATTATTATATAGATCAGTATGGAAGGGGACAGGGGAATGTATTATTATATAGAGCAGTATGGGAGGGGATAGGGGAATGTATTATTATATAGATCAGTAAAGGAGGGAATAGGAGAATGTACTATTATAAAGACCATTATGGGAGGGGATAGGGGAATGTATATTATTATATAGAACAGTATGGGAGGGGATAGGGGAATGTATTATGATATAGATCAGTACGGGGGGGATAGGAGAATGTACTATTATAAAGACCATTATGGGAGGGGATAGGGGAATGTATATTATTATATAGAGCAGTATGGGAGGGGATATGATAATGTATTATTATATAGATCAGTGCGGAAGGGGATAGGAGAATGTACTATTATAAAGACCATTATGGGAGGGGATAGGGGAATGTATATTATTATATAGAACAGTATGGAGGGGATAGGAGAATGTATTATTATATAGATCAGTAAGGGAGGGGATAGAGGATTGTATTATTAGGCTAAATAGAGTAGTATGGGGAATGTATTATCATATAGATCAGTATGGGAGGGATAGGAGAATGTATTATTATATTGAGCAGTATGGGAGGGGATAGGAGAATGTATTATCATATACATCAATATGGGAGGGAATAGGGGAATGCATTATTATATAGATCAGTGCGGGAGGGGATAGGGCATATAATATTATATAGAGCAGTATGGGAGGGATATAGTGCCACACTTTTCAATTGTGCCCAATACGTGTTTCAGGCTGTGGGATTCCCCCCGCATATTACCTTTTGCAGTCCAACACAGACAAAGCAACGACAAGAGTAGAAATATTACGTTGATCTTCATTTTCTGTGGATGAAGCAAATGTGGAGCATTATTTATATCAGAAATTGATCAAGCGTCTACACAGGAGTGTAACACCGTGTGTGTGCTTCTATATACAGGCCCGTAGCTATATAGCATCTATATACGTAACGAGGAAGGAGGAACAAACATGAATATACATGCAAAAGATATAACATATAGACCGGCTTACAAGTGGCTCTCGACTTCCGTGTATATAACTATTTATGATAACAGTATACACAGAAGTCAAACATGCTGCTAACCAAAGTCCTGTATGTATGATCGGTAATATGTGAGGTGATGCGCAAATATGAAAGTATAATATAAGGGCTAATTCGAATATCGAAAAAAAAGTACCGTTCATGTGATGCAATATAAATTGAAAAGGTTTTAACTAAGTTAGATATGCAGCTGTATTCGCTACTATATACGTATTACGGTAGTAAATTGTTTTGTATAGGGCTTTACATAACAACAGGTATGTGCAGTGGCGTAGGGAGGTACTTTTGAGTGGGGGGGGGGGGGCTGAAGGCTGATGGCCGGCCTGGGGGAGGGGTATAATTTATTTTGCATTTCCAGGTGGCCTCAGATGCATCTTGGTGCAATATAGCACACTTCAACACCCACTACATTTGGTAAATAATTTTGCATTTTCAACTGGCCTTAGATGCAATTTGGTGCTCCAAATGAGATTTTTTTCTCATTTGGAAATGAAAAAGGGGTTTTCTGACTTGCCTTTTTTCACTGGGGGGGGGGGCTGGCGCCCCAGCCCCCGGTTTCTACGCCCTTCGGTATGTGCATATAGTACCATATTATCTATAATCCAGTCATAAAGCAGACTGTTAGTAAAACCTGTGTTTTTACGGTATAATTGCTTTACTGTGGTTGTGAAAACCGGTGCGACGTTTTTTAACGGATACATTGAAGCAGTG
The DNA here is from genome assembly GCF_037975245.1 of Apostichopus japonicus. Taxonomy (NCBI): domain Eukaryota; kingdom Metazoa; phylum Echinodermata; class Holothuroidea; order Aspidochirotida; family Stichopodidae; genus Apostichopus; species Apostichopus japonicus. The sequence goes on along the minus strand of NC_092562.1, from coordinate 14,592,760 downwards.
AATTCACGTCGTTAGTTTCGGTTAAATAACAACTCCACTTATAGTTGATTTTTTTCCGGCAATTATACTTACTTTTCATTAATCGGTTACATCACATTCGCCTTCACGGGCGATTGGACACCGTAATTGCTCGATTTTTGGCTCCTTAATTGAAGGAGATTTACAGCTTGAAATTATATACTTATCTAAGCGTTATGTAAGTTAAGTATAGGCCTATATAACAATTTTGTGTATTTGCGACAATTGTGAAAACTGTCACTTTATTTTGAGCACAAACAGCAAAGTTTTTCACGCGTTCATGCAACTATAATTATGATATCGACCTAATTTTATAATCTAAAATATGCCTCAGGATGTACCCCGGCATTTGAGGTGTAAGCCCCCCCCCCCACCACCCTAACATGGGAGATATTTGCAAAGACCCAAGGACCACTTCCCCTTTTTATGAAACCCCTCACCCGCCAATGAAATCATTATGCACGTGACTGCTCCCCGCCCTCCCATCCCCATTCATGAAGCGTTTATGCCCTCCCATATAGCAAAAATGTACAAATTTCGGTAATTACTAAGCGGGTGGGCTCATGTAAATCAACTCAAGGCAATTGAATAACTCCAAAGGGAATGTCTGTGCAGTTGGGGATTGGGGGGGGGGGGTGATATAGTGCAGCTGGTGAATCAAACTGGTATTTCCTTACTTATGCTATTGTACTCAATCCTCTTAATTGTATATCGATAATTGTACAAGATGTCTGTGTACCCAATGGTACTATTGCATGTGTGATGTATTTACTAGAGTATAAGGATAAAGTCAAAGAAGCAAAAATATAGTCATGGAATGGGTTAAGTTATGTTTTCTGTCTCTCTCTTCAATTCCCCAAGGCAGCTGGTCTACTTGTTTGCGATAATTGGGTCATACCACCGGCCATAGTAGTATTTCTCAAACAAATGGTGTAGTGCATGGTGTTACTGCGATGTCGAATATAAATTTTGGAGAGGGCCTGACCGTTTCGATCCTAGCAGGATCCTCCTAACAGATCCTGCTAGGATCAACGAAACGTCAGACCCTCTTACTTTTACATAGCATATATAATCTAGTCACAAGAAAACACGAGAAACTTTGTAAATACCCAACGGTATATTTCTTTCAAAGCCACAGTAGTTAAAGTAACTAGTCCAGGAATGTTGAAGCCTATGTTTTATGCCACAGTCATGCTAAAGTACTAAAATTGATCTCTCAAATTAAAAATAAATTGGTCGATCACAGTTTAACTTTTAAATATGTAATCGTACAGCGTATAATCTAACCATAATAAATTATTACGAGAAAAAAATATGAATATTACCTTAAAGTCTTTCACCACAGTACAGAATGAACTATAGCCTCCTGGCAGAGCATAGAAGAGAAACTATATCAAACGTATTATCTTGAACTCAAGAGTCCTGATGTGTAATACTTTTAACACTCGCCGAATCTCTGCTTAAAAGTCGACACAAAGTTCATTACAATAAGGCGTAAATATCAACTTTCAAAACACTGACGTGCCCAGGAGATCGTACGACATCACAAGTACTGTACAGTTGCAATATAGCACATAACTTGCCAAGATTTGCTAAAGTCTAATTTTAACGCACTGTGCGTATACGGTTTTACTTCATGGCTCACTTCGCGATGATATTGTTCAGTCGGGGAGAGTCTTTTGTTAATGCACAACAAGTATTGATCTTGACGTCACCAGTGCATATAGACAATACAATATAGCCTAGAAAAATATCAACCTGTTTACTCACTTCAAATGAAGCCGTACACGTAGTTGCAAAGGTACTTTATTAATACCGTATGGGTTTATGTGTGCGTGTGTATGTGCGTGAGGGTGTCTGTGTGTGTGTGTATCCTGATGAATTGTGTGAATATTTTTATGAGTTTCCGATGATTTAAACGTGTGGTTATTTCTCTGTATTTTTATATTTTTGTTCTGTCTGCACTGATTATGTGTGTCAGTGTATGTTTGCATGGATTTATTTGCTTATATGTATGTTTGTGTCAGCATAAATTGTGCCTATAAGTCTGTCTAGTTATATGTTTATCTGTGTCTTATAACGTTCTATGTTGTCTCACACATTCCGTTTGTTTGTATGTCTGTTTATGTTTTGTATTGCTTTTGTCTGTATATTAATGTATCTGTCATGTGATGTGTGTTTCTGTTGTACTTTAAACGTCGGTTGTGCATTTGTGAAGTAGTAAATCCGAGTGTGTCTCTGTGTGTACCCATCTAACAAAATTACGTTTTATAACGTTATATTTACGTACCGTTTACGTTTTATTAACGTTACAAAGTTACGTTGTAGTTGCGAAATTTTGTAGACTGCATGGGGACGTTATATTTACACCAAAAAAATAACGTTGTATTTACGATTTTATTACGCTATCTAACCCTTTCTTTAATATGTTCATATTCTTTTATTAAGTGCAAACTAATGTAAGGCTCACTGCAATATCATTGCCATATGTCCCCGCCGACTATAGCCATCAAGGAAGGCTGTCGACGAACCGGATCCTTCACACCGGCTATTCTGAACGTCAAAAGGACGGATAGATAGATAGATAGAAAATTTATTGTCCATTTCAGAAAACAGAAAACGGAAATTACTTCCCATCGACAGTAAACATAAAACAATAGTGAATACAAACATAATTAAACAATAAGTAAACTACAAGTGAACAGCTACGAGAATAAAACTAAATAAGCAGAACCAGAACAGTAACAGAGGCAGCACAGAGGGCTGCAAGTGACAGATCACACACTGTGGCCAGATCGCTTTGCACGCGAGTTAAATAAGTGTGTTGCCTCAGGTAAGAAAGAATTACGGATATCTATAGGTCCTAATACTCTTTGCTGTGATCCAACGTCTATTAACATAGGTTACATTTTCTGTCTTAAATTTAAACTTAGAAGTTTGTAAAACTGGTAACTTTGGTATTTGAACAAGACGGACTTGGGATTGGATCCCAAAGACTCGGTCTCTGTTATAGAACTGTTTCTAATTATCTTTGACCACCATGTTCGCAATATATTACTAAAGTATGCGCAATATACGGTATTAAGAAACGAAGTAGCCTATCAGCATTCCGTTCTTGCGGTATTGTGTTTACAGCTATACGTCAAAAAAGACCTCCCTTCGGAAATGCATGTATATATATTGTACGTCCAACTTCGTTGGGTGCAGATATTATTAAGAAGATACAAGAAAAAAAGAGCACTTATACGTATATCATATGTCATAAGAGGTTATTTTAAATAGAGGAACATTATAAAGAAAGAGTTGAAATCCAGAAATTATCTGTAATGATATATACCACATTGTATCACGAAGCCAATATTGCTTATACCCAAGGAATAATACGCCAACCTTGTCTAGAAAATGTGTTAGGCTGTAGTAAAAGTATTTATTCATAACATGAACATACTGATATATTAACGTAAATTAATCCCTATATGTGGGAAGACAGTCTTTGTAATGGATATATTAAGATACGAAAATAAAGTCCTTATGAACTAGTTATTTGCCAATTATATATGCAGCTAACAATAACTCTTAGAAATTAGGATTGTAATATTTTCCTATGTGTGTAAAACTCCAGTCAAACAAAATACAACGATAACAACCGAATCTGTGTATCCTAACTCATGGGCGCAGATCCTGGTGGAGACAGCGGGACGCGTCCCCACCAACTTTTTCAGTGGTGGGGACATGATATTCCGTGTCCCCACCAATTTGTCTTGACCAAACGCTGCATTTTAAATTCACCTGGATTGAACTTTGGCGCAGTTTGATCAAGCATTATGCAAATGACATGCAGCAGTTCTCATTTTATTATACTTATCCACAGTTGTTAAATATTGGACGGAAATCGCATTTGCGGCAGTCATTGTTTTCTGTGAGAGGACCCCAAACCCATCGTATAAACAAAAGTCCACTTGGATTATTTGTCCCCTGATTTTTTTTCTGCAGACGCCCAAACTAAATTTCTAAGCCATGAGATCTAAAATTTAAAGAGGTTTGGGAGCATCATTTGGGTCTGGGAAGTGTTATTTCCAGCGATCTGGGAGTTATATTTGCCAAACCCATGGTCGCGCTCCGCTTAGATAGTATCAGAGAACAGACACGCGTTCCCACCATTATCCAAGACTGATCTGCGCCCATGTCGTAACTCGCGAAACCACTTTGTTTCAATATGTAATTTCTGTAAAGCGCTATGCAAGTACTAGTCCGTATATATACATCTTCCCAGACGTTGAGGTGGCTATCATGAGCTTCTCCTCACCATCTACTACGGATGTGGTAATGCACCGTGCGTCGTCATCAACTGGCATTGTTGTTAGTAGGTGCCTGCCATCTCGACTGTATTGTGTTAGCACAGTGTTTTGCCTACTATCATCATGCCATAAGATGTAGATGAACCCTCCCAAGCCTATGCACACACTAACAGGTTTAAGGTTAGCTCCACTTAGATTTGGTTTGGTGAACTTATACAGCACCTTACTCCCTGATGTCACATTGGTAACTGCATATAAGGACCTACCCTCATAGTCACAGATCAGAAGACTACCGTCGTGGACAGTGATACCAGATGATACCCTGATTACATCAGGTAGTACTATGATGTGACTGTAATTCAGCTGATAATCAAAAATGTACACTTCTCTGCTGGTAGTACCAACAATGATTTCATTCTTGGCGAGATTCGTGGTAACAGAACACACATGCCTACCATCTGGCCACGTCTTAACCATGTCACTGATGTTCTTCTTTTGGTAAGAAGAGTCAGAAATATTATAAATACCGATTTCATCCGGTTTGCAAACTGTAATGAAAATGCACCCCGACAAATTAAAACAGTAACGATATGCCCGAAGCTCAAATCTCTTATTTCTATTTAACACATTCTGATTTAATATTTCTCCTTTCATGTTAGTGACAGTGATGTGTGATTTCTTTTTTGATACAATACCAGTCATAACGATATTACCATCGCTACTACTTGTCATACCGTTGATCATGTAACCTTTAGCTTCGATTCCCGGAAAATCAGCAACAGACTCTGCGCTTTCTGTAATGACAACGTTATCAGATATAACTTTTGTTATATCACTGATGACAAAATCAGATAAAGATTCTAACTCTGGATATTCTTGTTTCATTTCTTCGAGCATAGGTTCACAGGCTGCTCTTATGTCGGGGATACACTGTGCGTCCGTCCAATCGTCATTACATGCAAGAATGGAAGAAGACGTTGCTGATAAGTTTTCGAACCGTTTAATAAGTTGCTTACATTTATTTAGTATTTCTTCACATTCGTTTTTGTTTTGACTTGTAAGAAGATCTTTAGCTGTTGTCAAGGTCTTGAAATTACTATCTAACTCTCCGAGTTTTTTAAAGAATTCACCCTCCGTTTCCTTACAATTGTCCTTAAATTCTTCCAATTCCTGATCATATTTTACATCGGTACTTTTCATATTTTCTTGATGTTTCATGATCAATCGGTTCATTTCCTCTTCATGTTTAACAGTCATTTCACGTTTTTCACATCCTCTTCTACTTTCTATATCAGCAGCTCCTTTTTCACGTTCATCGTTACATTCGGAAAGTTTATCCCTGATTTTCTTTGCCTGTTCCTCGTGTTGACTTGTCAACAACTTTGTCTTTTTTGTAACATTTTCATTTAATTTTACTAGCGCCATTTGAACTTTCTCGGGTAGCGCGTATAGTTTAGTCTTGTGCTTGCTTAGTTCAGCAAGGTTCCGATTCAGTAATGTCCTTTCTTTCTGGGCTAGGTCATTCACATCTATGAGATCGTGACCTTTGTGCTTACCGTGAGTGCAAACTAAACAAACCGGTTCATTTTGGCATGTATCACAGCACAATTTGGCTGGTTCTTTTATATGAAAATGGCACCTGGGATCTTCCGTCATTGCAGCTATTTCCTCCATTGATAGGTTCTTAGCTGCCATATTTTCCAATTTCAGAGTGCTTGGTTGGTGATCAGTAAACATTTTATTACTGATATGAACCTTGTAACATTCGTCGCATAGAAAATCTCTACATTTAAAACAGTAAGCGGAACATACCACATCCTTTGAACAGCTCACACACTGCTTCAAATCTTTCTTTTCGAATGATTTACGCAATTCTATGAACTCGAGCACACTCTTCATATGAAAATCAGTCTTAAAGCCGTCCAATCCATCCTCTGGTATACAACATCGCTGTTTACAAAGTGGACATTCAATTGTCCCATCATGGCTAGCTTGAATAACTTTTCTCAAGCAATCGTTACAATATCGATGAAGACATGGTAACAGTTTCGGCTCATTAAATTGATGCAAACAAACAGAACACATGAAGAATTTTTCTGTCAGGTCTTCTATGAAAGGATTCCAGGTAGCCATGTTGATGAAGGTTGGTAACTCTCACTTGATAAAACTGTACGGTACTCAGTTACGTCACAATCTGTGAAAGAGTTCAGGAAAAGAAAAGGAAAGGGTTTAACACATTATTATTCATCACTGTATTCAATATGAGTGGAAATACGAACATACATGCATAACCCGTTCAAAATGGTCTGAACACAGAGGTGCTAAAACATTCCTGGCCAGTGTTTAACCCGTCCGTCATCTCCAACCTTTTGGAGAAGGTTGTTAATGCACGACTTGAGCGACACTAGCATACCAACGTCCTTCACGAACAGTTTGTACTTCAGGATGTTGCGTTGAAGTAGTTTGAGTCAATATCTGTCCAACCGATTTCAAACAGTTTGCAGTAATATCGAGCTTTCGGAACCAGTACCCCTAGAGTTTGGCGTTCCACATGCATCCATGCTTTGGCTCAAGTTATTCACTATTTACGTCATCGTGATCTCTATAAACACCAACCTTCTTTATAATCTTCTGATCAGCTGATGCCGTTTTTCCTCGACGTATAACTGGATATATAGTCTATTAAATGAGTGAATAGATATATAGTGTCAGAAAGTGGCAAATTACTAATGTAAGTTTCCCAGATGCTCGAGAAATTAAACACATGTAAACCCGCTGTTGGTTCCTTCGTTCTATAGTACGTTTCGTATTCATAAACTAGTTTGTCACGCAATGTACGTTTGTGGATATAGACTTTGGTTGTGTTAATATTTGGGCAATATATATATACCCTATGATGGTTCAAAGGTGTACAATACATCTATATTTAAAATAACAAAAACAAGTATTTTTTTATAGACTTAGACACTAAAACATGAAGTTATAGACCACATTACTTTCATGATTTAGTGTGTCAGTCAATAAAAAACTTGTGTTTGTTTATTTTTAACATAGGCGTATGGTATACCTTTGAACGTTCATAGGGTATATCTATTGCCCAAATATGGCCATAGTTTGGATAGAAGTTCTCACTAGCCAAACGCTACCCATTACAGGATAACTGACAAGTTGCCAATTAATGGCACCATCAATTTGCCGTACCATGACAGTGCATATTTTTTTTGCTATGAGAGCCTGTAGTTTTCTTCACTTGTGAACAAACCTCATTATACTCAGCATAGAATACAATTTTCGCACACTGCTCCTGGGAGGCCTAAAGTGGTCTAAAGTTGCCTCAATTGACCCAGTTTTTACACCAGATATATTTCCATTCATACTCTTTAACATGTAAGCCACAACAACTAGATCCCGATTGATAACATATCAAAAAGATGAGGCTCCTGCTGCTTTTTGGCACCTTTCCTGAGCCTATCATTTTGGTGCTCCTAAACTAGACGTCTGAAAATGGACCGATCAATTTCAAATGCATTTCTTTATTCGGGAATCGTGGGAATTTAACAAGGGGTAAACGTGAAGGATAAAAGTGCAAAGGGTTAAACACCTTGGAGGAGTTTTATAGGAATTTAAAGAGGTTTAATATCACCTCATGACAATACAGCAGAAGATATAATGTTTCCATACAGAATAGAACTGCCCTGAACAAATTTAAATATTTGTGTTGATTAAACTGTCATCTTTGCAAATTTTACCGAAAACTCAAAAATTGTGTGCATTCATGGAACCATCAATTTTCCGAATAATGACTGTGTAGAGTTTTTTGCTATGAGAGCCTAAAGTACTTGTTTTTCGTCACTTGTAAACAAACCTCTTTACTCAGTAGTAAAACAAATCGTAGGACTAAAGTGGCCAAACTGTCTCAATTTACCCATTTGTTTTGCACTTCCAACATCCAATCCACAACAACAGACCCATCTCATTGATAACATATATTTCCCTAAATTGTGTTTATATGTGCTTTGTGTGTAACTAAACTGGCTTGGCTTTCCTACCCGAAGGAATGTGAAAGATGACGGAGGGGAGGGGCCAGGAGGGGGGGGGTATAATCCTACCCAACTTATTTCATGTGAATACCAACAAGTGTTTTCAAGACCAATTTTTTACAAAATGATTTTGATTCAAACCTTGCATGACTTTATCTCTGGCTCGTATATAGAGTGTTCAATTAAACCAGTAAATACTCTGAAATAAATGTTTGATTATGTTTAATTATATATATATATATATATATATATATATATATATATACTACAGTACAGAATCGAGTATGAGTATATTGATTCACTACACATCTGGCTGCTTTGTGCTTGAAGCAAATAACATCAACCTAATAACATAGTTCATCCCAGGCGTAATGATTAACACAAACCGAAGGTCCTCAAACTAAAAAATTGCCGTGGGTCGCAAGATCTATCTAAAATTTCGAAACATTTTTCTACATTTTTCGGAGCTTGCCGACGGAGATCGATTGACATTTGTTTTTAAAATATCAAGGCTGAACTTCAATAAGCTATATATGCTTTTATGCATTCTGAGTATCGATTCTGAGGGGTTGGAGTCTGTTGGTCGTACGTGGCTCAGTCCTAATGGACACGGCACGAGTCGTCGACCTAAAAAGTTTGCTGAACTTCCTGCGAGTCAGTCTGGATAAGACTATTTTGCATATAATTACCAGGACTTTTGTGAGGGTTCTTATTTCCAGCAACTGCTATGAAGCCAACTCCGGGAGAGCTGACGTCACTTGCAGTGGCTAGACAAACTGAGCTTCAAATTATTGATATCACGAACAATACCTGATTCATTGAGTAAATATATTTTAATTATCTGCAGTAATGAAAGACATATCTAGCTTCTTAAGCTGAAGCAGTCATGTTTATTCCACAAGAACAAATTCACAAGGTCTAATTCTTTTCCGGCTGAATGTAATATATTTTTTTAAATCCACCGACTGAAAAATTTCCCCGTGATTGAACACATCTATCCCCCTCCCCCACTGAATCATATTCCCTCGATTGAAATGCATTCGCCACTGGCACCCAGATATTTCGGGAAGTTTGCAAGTTTACTTCAAAATTTCTAACTCGTAACAATCCGTCAGATAAACTTGTTTTTTGAATATCAAACAAATCAGTAGCATTATAGTCTACTTACGATTCGCGTGATATATTTATTATTTGACCTGACAACAGCCTTACAACAATCTCAACTCGACAATGGCAAAGAAAATGTCTAGAAAATGTGTTAGGCTGTAGTAAAAGTATTTATTCGTAACGAATGAACATACTGATATTAACGTAACTTAATCCCTATATAGGAAGCCAGTCTTTGTAATGGATATATTAATTTACGGAGATAAACTCCTTACGAACTAGTTATTTGCCAATTATATATGCAGTTAACAATAACTCTTAGAAATTAGGATTGTAATATTTTCCTATATGTGTAAAACTCCAGCCAAACAAAATACAACGATAACAACCGAATGTGTGTATCCCAACTCATGGGCGCAGATCCTGGTGGGGACAGCGGGACGCGTCCCCACCAACTGTTTCAGTGGTGGGGACATTATATACCGTGTCCCTACCAATTTTTCTAGACCAAACGCTGCATTTTAAATTCACCTGTATGGAACTTTGGCGCAGTTTAATCAAGCATTGTGCAAATGACATACAGCATTTCTCATTTTATTATACTTATCCACAGTTGTTAAATATTGGATGGAAATCGCATTTGCGGTAGTCTATAATTGTTTTCTGTGAGAGGACCCAACCCCATCGCATATTCAACAGTCTACTTGGATTATTTGTCCCCTGATTTTTTTTTTCTGCAGACGCCAATGTTTTTCCCCAAACTAAATTTCTAAGCCATGAGATCTAATATTTAAAGAGGTTTGGGAGCATCATTTGGGTCTGGGAAGTGTTATTTCCAGCGATCTGGGAGGTATATTTGCCCCCCAAAAATTTCTACCCTATACGCGCGAACCCATGGTCGCGCTCCGCTTAGATAGTATCAGAGAACGGACACACGACCCCACCATTATCCAAGACTGATCTGCGCCTATGTCGTAAATCGCGAGACCACTTTGTTTCAATATGTAATTTCTATAAAGCGCTATGCAGGTACTAGTCCGTATATGTACATCTTCCCAGACAATAAGGTGGCTATCACGAGCTTCTCCTCACCACCTACTACGGATGTGGTAATGCACCATGCGTCGTCATCAACTGGCATTGTTGTTAGTAAGTGCCTGCCATCTCGACTGTATTGTCTCAGCACAGCGTTCTGCCTATCATCATGCCATAAGATGTAGATGAACCCTCTCAAGCCAATGCACACACTAACAGGTTTAAGGTCAGCTCCACTTAGATTTGGTTTGGTGAATTTATACACCACCTTACTCCCTGATGTCACCATGGTAACTGCATATGAGGTCCTACCCCAATTGTCACAGATCAGGAGATAACCGTCATGGACAGTGATATCACATGAAGCCTTGATTTCATCAGGTAGTAATATGGTGTGACTGTAATTCAGCTGATAATCAAATACATACACTTCTCTGCTGTTAGTACCAACAATGATTTGATTCTTGGCAGGATTCGTGGTAACAGACCACACATACCTACCCTCTGGCCACGTCTTAACCATATCACTGATGTTCTTCTTTTGGTAAGAAGAGTCAGAAATATTATATATACCGATTTCATCCGGTGTGCAAACTGTAATGACATTGAATCCCGGCAAATTACAACAGTAACGAAATGCCATAACCCGAAATCTATTATTTCTATTTAAAACATTCTGATTTGATATTTCTCCTTTCATGTTAGTGACAGTGATGTGTGATTTCTCCGTTGATACCCTACCAGTCATAACGATATTACCATCGCTACTACTTGCCGTACCGTTGATCCTATAACCTTTCGCTTTGATTCCCGGAACATCAACAACAAACTCTACACTTTCTGTAATGATAACTTTATCATATATAACTTTTGTTATATCACTGATGACAAAATCAGATAAAGATTCTAACTCTGGATATTCTTGTTTCATTTCTTCGATCATAGGTTCACTGGCTGCTCTTATGTCGGGGACACACTGTGCGTCTGTCCAATCGTTATTACATGCAAGAATGGAAGAAGACGTTGCTGATAAGTTTTCGAACCGTTTAATAAGTTGCTTACATTTATTTAGTATTTCTTCACATTCGTTTTTGTTTTGACTTGTAAGAAGATCTTTAGCTGTTGTCAAGGTCTTGAAATTACTATCTAACTCTCCGAGATTTTTAAAGAATTCACCCTCCGTTTCCTTACAATTGTCCTTAAATTCTTCCAATTCCTGGTCATATTTTACATCGGTGCTTTTCATATTTTCTTGATGTTTCATGATCAATCGGTTCATTTCCTCTTCATGTTTAACAATTATTTCACGTTTTTCACATCCTCTTCTATTTTCTATGTCAGCAGCTCCTTTTTCACGTTCAACGTTACATTCGGCAAGTTTATCCTTTATTTTCTTTGCCTGTTCCTCGTATTGAATTGTCAACAACTTTGTCTTTTTTGCAACATTTTCATTCAATTTTACTAACGCCATTTGAACCTTCTCGGGTAACGCGTATAGTTTAGTCTTGTGCTTGCTTAGTTCAGCGAGGTTCCGATTCAGTAATTTCCTTTCTTTCTGGGCTAGGTCATTCACATCTATGAGATCGTGACCTTTGTGCTTACCGTGAGTGCAAACTAAACAAACCGGTTCATTTTGGCATGTATCACAGCACAATTTGGCTGGTTCTTTTATATGAAAATGGCACCTGGGATCTTCCGTCATTGCAGCTATTTCCTCCATTGTTAGGTTCTTAGCTGCCATATTTTCCAATTTCAGAGTGCTTGGTTGGTGATCAGTAAACATTCTATTACTGATATGAACCTTGTAACATTCGTCGCATAGAAAATCTCTACATTTAAAGCAGTAAGCGGAACATACCACATCATTTGAACAGCTCACACACTGCTTCAAATCTTTCTTTTCGAATGATTTACGCAATTCTATGAACTCGAGCACACTCTTCATATGAAAATCAGTCTTAAAGCCGTCCAATCCATCCTCAGGTATACAACATCGCTGTTTACAAAGTGGACATTCAATTGTCCCATCAAGACTGGCTTGAATAACCGTTCTCAAGCAATCGTTACAGTATCGATGAAGACATGGTAACAGTTTCGGCTCATTAAATTGATCCAAACAAACAGAACACTTGAAGAAGTTTTCTGTTAGGTCTTCTATGAAAGGATTCCAGGTAGCCATGTTGATGAAGGTTGGTAACTCTCACTTGATAAAACTGTACGGTACTCAGTTACGTCACAATCTGTGAAAGAGTTCAGGAAAAGAAAAGGAAAGGGTTTAACACATTATTATTCATCCCTGTATTCCATAAAATATGAGTGGAAATACGAACATACATGCATAACCCGTTCAAAATGGTCTGAACACAGAGGTGCTAAAACATTCCTGGCCAGTGTTTAACCCGTCCGTCATCTCCAACCTTTTGGAGAAGGTTGTTAATGCACGACTTGAGCGACACTAGCATACCAACGTCCTTCACGAACAGTTTGGACTTCAGGATGTTGCGTTGAAGTAGTTTGAGTCAATATCTGTCCAACCGATTTCAAACAGTTTGCAGTAATATCGAGCTTTCGGAACCAGTACCCCTAGAGTTTGGCGTTCCACATGCATCCATGCTTTGGCTCAAGTTATTCAATATTTACGTCATCGTGATCTCTAAAAACACCAACCTTCTTTATAATCTTCTGATCAGCTGATGCCGTTTTTCCTCGACGTATAACTGGATATATAGTCTATTAAATGAGTGAATAGATATATAGTGTCAGAAAGTGGCAAATTACTAATGTAAGTTTCCCAGATGCTCGAGAAATTAAACACATGTAAACCCGCTGTTGGTTCCTTCGTTCTATAGTACGTTTCGTATTCATAAACTAGTTTGTCACGCAATGTACGTTTGTGGATATAGACTTTGGTTGTGCTAATATTTGGGCAATATATATACACCCTATGATGGTTCAAAGGTGTACAATATATCTATATTTAAAATAACAAAAACAAGTTTTTTTTTATAGACTTAGACACTAAAACATGAAGTTATAGACCACATTACTTTCATGATTTAGTGCGTTAGTCAATAAGAAACTTGTGTTTGCTTATTTTTAATATAGACGTATGGAATACCTTTGAACGTTCAAAGGGTATATCTATTGCCCAAATATAGCTATAGTTTGGATAGAAGTTCTCACTAGCCAAATGCTACCCATTACAGGATAACTGACAAGTTGCCAATTAATGGCACCATCAATTTGCCGTATTGTGCATATTTTTTGCTATGAGAGCCTGTAGTTTTCTTCACTTGTGAACAAACCTCATTATACTCAGCATAGAATACAATTTTCGCACACTGCTCCTGGGAGGCCTAAAGTGGTCTAAAGTTGCCTCAATTGACCCAATTTTTACACCAGGTATATTTCCATTCATACTCTTTAACATGTAAGCCACAACAACTAGATCCTGATTGATAACATATCAAAAAGATGAGGCTCCTGCTGCTTTTTGGCACCTTTCCTGAGCCTATCATTTTGGGGCTCCTAAATTAGACGTCTGAAAATGGACCGATCAATTTCTAATGTTGTTCTTTATTCGGGAATCATGGGAATTTAACAAGGGGTAAACGTGAACGATAAAAGTGCAAATTGGTTAAAGATCTTGGAGGAGTTTTATAGGAACTTAAAGAGGTATAGGAACTTAAAGAGGTATAATATCACCTCATGACAATACAGCAGAAGATATAATGTTTCCATACAGAATAGAACTGCCCTATACAAATTTAAATATTTGTGTTGATTAAACTGTCTTCTTTGCAAATTTTACCGAAAAATTAAAAATTGTGTGCATTCATGAAACCATCAATTTTCAGAATAATGACAGTGTAGATAGCCTAAAGAACTTGTTTTCGTCACTTGTAAACAAACCTCTTTACTCAGTAGTAAAACAAATTCGTACGCTGCTCCCGGAGGCCTAATGTGGCCAAACTGTCTCAATTTACCCATTTGTTTTGCACCACGTGTACTTCCATTCATGCTCTCCAACATCCAATCCACAAAAACAAACCCATCCCATTGATAACATATACTTCCCTAAACTGTGTTTATATGTGCTTTGTGTGTAACTAAACTGGCTTGGCTTTCCTACCCGAATGAATGAGTGAGATGACGGAGAGGTAGGGCCAGGGCGGGAGGGAGGAGGAGTATAATCCTACCCAACTGATTTCATGAGAATACCGATCAAGTGTTTTTAAGACCAATTATTTTTACAAAATGATTTTGATTCAAACCTTGCATGACTTTATCTCTAGCTCGTATAGAGTGTTCAATTAAGCCAGTTTATATTCTGTGATGTTTATACTCAATCAACGTTAATAGAACTACAGGGAGGAGCTATATGCGTGTTTGAACATGGAGGCGGTGAGGCTATCATGGTGGCCGTAACTATGTGATGGTGATTGGTGACCGTGTGTCGTGGTAGAGATTGAGCCAAAATAACGGTCGTTTGGTAGAAATTTTGAGGCTGGATGTTGTTCTTAATCTATTAATCCTTAGTAATGCTTTCGATTCGTTTTTCTATGCATCGTGCGAGAATTGGTTTTGTACGTGATTATACTTACCAACTCATTCCTATTGGCTTAATGGTGATAAATACATATAATGATTGAAGATACCCTTACTAGAAACAAAAATCCCTAGATTAACTTAGATAGCCCAAACTTAAGTAGCCTATAACTGTAGCATAGACTTTCCATACACAGACACACCCAAGAAAAAAAGTCACCTTATGAAAAAAGTAAACAAACCTAGACGCATATTGAATGTCTTGATAAAAAAGTGTTCTTGAGGAAGCATTTATAGGGGGAAATGACCTAAGGTTTAGCAAAAAACAATATTACCCTTACAATAGAACTGGATATAAAGAGTACTTATGTAGCCTATATACAGTGAATTAAATATGGAATTTACTGACACGTACAATGAATGATGGATTCCAGTCCAGTTAAAGAATCAGAAGATTCAATCAACAACAGGTTTAGGAATAAGAATGACACACACCTTAAGATCTTGAAAGCAGAAACAGAATTTCTGAAATAATCACGAGACCCGACTATTTGACAACCATTTAAAATAGTTGTTGTATCCACCGTGGCATGTACTTACCTACCTTAATTTCGGCCATCACCGCCACCAAGAGATATAAGCATAGGCAACCATTCAGCTTTCACAAACATTAACAGATAACCCACGTGAAACCACGTTCACCTATCAAGAACACTCAAGTAAGTTAGATGTAAATAAATTAGCTGCATTGAAGATTTGAGTTGTGGGAGATGGAATAAACATCAAATCAAGCCTATTACCAAATTGAACAAAATTAACAAAGGGACAACACATCAGATGAAGCTTATAGTAACTGCATGAGCGGCCACAGGAAGACTCGGTTCGAAAGGTATCGTGCCTGTTCATCAGTGGGAGGTCCTTACAACCTATCTGTGTGTGTTTGTGAAAGTGTGAAAAGTGCGTATGTATAAATAAATAAATGTATGTTTAGTTAGATGTTGTATGTGAAATGATGTGAATTATATATATATATATATATATATATATATATATATATATACTACAGTACAGAATCGAGTATGAGTATATTGATTCACTGCACATCTGGCTGCTTTATGCTTGAAGCAAATAACATCAACCTAATAACATAGTTCATCCCAGGCGTAATGATTAACACAGACCGAAGGTCCTCAAACTAAAAAATTGCCGTGGGTCGCAAGATCTATCTTAAATTTCGAAACATTTTTCTACAGTTTTCGGAGCTTGCCGACGGAGATCGATTGACATTTGTTTTTAAAATATCAAGGCTGAACTCCAATAAGCTATAATAGCTTTTATGCATTCTGAGTATCGATTCTGAAGGGTTGGAGTCTGTTGGTCGTACGTGGCTCAGTCCTAATGGATACGGCACGAGTCGTCGACCTAAAAAGTTTGCTGAACTTCCGGCGAGTCAGTCTGGATAAGACTATTTTGCACATAATTACCAGGACTTTTGTCAGGGTTCTTATATCCAGCATCTGCTATGAAGCCAACTTCTGGAGAGCTGACGTCACTTGCAGTGGCTAGACAAACTGAGCTTCAAATTATTGATATCACGAACAATACCTGATTCATTGAGTAAATATATTTTAATTATCTGCAGTAATGAATGACATATCTAGCTTTTTTATTTGAAGCAGTCATGTTTATTCAACAAGAACTAATTCACAAGAACTAATTCACAAGGTGTAATTCTTTTCCGGCTGAATGTAATATATTTTTTTAAATCCACCGACTGAAAAATTTCCTCGTGATTGAACACATCCATCCCCCTCCCCCACTGAATCATATTCCCCCGATTGACTTGCATTCGCCACTGGCACCCAGATATTTCGGGAAGTTTGCAAGTTTACTTCAAAATTTCTAACTCGTAACAATCCGTCAGATAAACTTGTTTATTGAATATCACACAAATCAGTAGCATTATAGCAGTGGCGTAGGAAGGTACTTTTGAGTGGGGGGGGGGGGCTGAAGACTGATGGCCGGCCTGGGGGAGGGGTCTAAGGTCGTACGTGGCTCAGTCCTAATGGATACGGCACGAGTCGTGGACTTAAAAAGTTTGCTGAACCGGCGAGTCAGTCTGGATAAGACTAGATTGCATATGTGTCCCCCTCCCCTTTGGAATTTTTTGCGTTTCCAGGTGGCCTCAGATGCAATTTGGTGCAATATAGCACACTTCAACACCCAACTTAAGTTTGTATTTTCACCTGGCCTAAGATGCAATTTGGTGCTCCAAATGAGATTTTTTTCTCATTTGGAAATGAAAAAGGGGTTTTCTGACTTGCGAACCGGGGGGGGGGGCGGAATGATACTTCCGCCCTCCACATTTTTCACCGGGGGGCTGGCGCCCCCCAGCCCCCCCCCGGTTCCTACGCCCTTGCATTATAGTCTACTTACGATTCGCGTGTTATATTTACTATTTGACCTGACAACAGCCTTACAACAATCTCAACTCGACAATGGCAAAGAAAATGTCTAGAAAATGTGTTAGGCTGTAGTAAAAATATTTATTCGTAACGAATGAACATACTGATATTAACGTAAATTAATCCCATATATATAGAAAGCCAGTCTTTGTAATGGATATATTAAGATACGGAGATAAACTCCTTAGGAACTAGTTATTTGCCAATTATAAATGCAGCTAACAATAACTCTTAGAAATTAGGATTGTAATATTTTCCTATTTGTGTAAAACTCCAGTCAAACAAAATACAACGATTACAACCGGATCTGTGTATCCTAACTCATGGGCGCAAATCCTGGTGGGGACAGCAGGACGCGTCCCCACCAACTTTTGCAGTGGGGGGGACATGATATTCCGTGTCCCCACCAATTTTTCTAGACCAAACGCTGCATTTCAAATTCACCTGTACTGAACTTTGGCGCAGTTTGATCAAGCATTGGGCAAATGACATGCAGCAGTTTTCATTTTATTATACTTATCCACAGTTGTTAAATATTGGATGGAAATCGCATTTGCAGCAGTCTATAATTGTTTTCTGTAAGAGGAGCCCAAACACATCGCATATACAACAGTCTACTTGGATTATTTGTCCCCTGATTTTTTTTCTGCAGACGCCCATATATTTCCCCAAACTAACTTTCTAAGCCATGAGATCTAAAATTGAAAGAGGTTTGGGAGCATCATTTGGGCCTGGGAAGTGTTATTTCCAGCGATCTGGGAGGTAAATTTGCCCCAAAAACTTCTACCCTATACGCACGAACCCATGGTCGCGCTCCGCTTAGATAGTATCAGAGAACAGACACGCGTCCCTGCCATTATCCAAGACTGATCTGCGCCCATATCGTAACTCGCGAAACCACTTTGTTTCAAAATGTAATTTCTATAAAGCGCTATACAAGTACTAGTCCGTATATATACATCTTCCTCGACATAAAGGTAGCTATCACGAGCTTCTCCTCACCATCAACTACGGATGTGGTAATGCACCGCGCGTCGTTATCAACTGACATTGATGTTAGTAATTGCCGACCATCTCGACTGTATTGTGTTAGCACAGTGTTCTGCCTACTATCATCACGCCATAAGATGTAGATGAACCCTCCCATGCATATGCACACACTAACAGGTCTTAAGTCAGCTCCACTTAGATTTGGTTTGGTGAATTTATACACCACCTTACTCCTTGATGTCACCATGGTAACTGCATATGAGGTCCTACCCAAATAGTCACAGATCAGAAGATTACCGTCGTGGACGGTGATATCATATGATTCCTTGATTACATCAGGTAGTAATATGGTGTGACTGTAATTCAGCTGATAATCAAAGACATACACTTCTCTTCTGTTAGTACCAACAATGATTTCATACTTGGCGAGATTCGTGGTAACAGAACACACATGCCTTTTCTCTGGCCACGTCTTAACCATATCACTGATGTTCTTCTTTTGGTAAGAAGAGTCAGAAATATTATAAATTCCGATTTCATCCGGTTTGCAAACTGTAATGACATTGAACCCCGACAAATTACAACAGTAACGACCTGCCCGAATCCGAAATGTCTTATTTCTATTTAAAACATTCTGATTTAATATTTCTCCTTTCATGTTAGTAACAGTGATGTGTGATTCCTCTTCCGATACCCTACCAGTCATAACGATATTACCATCGCTACTACTACTTGTCATACCATCGATCCTGTAACTTTTAGCTTTGATTCCCGCAATATCAACAACGGACTCTGCGCTTTCTGTAATGACAACGTTATCATATATTACTTTTGTTATATCACTGATGACAAAATCAGATAAAGATTCTAACTCTGGATATTCTTGTTTCATTTCTTCGAGCATAGGTTCACTGGCTGCTCTTATGTCGGGGACACACTGTGCGTCTGTCCAATCGTCATTACATGCAAGAATGGTAGAAGACGTTGCTGATAAGTTTTCGAACCGTTTAATAAGTTGCTTACATTTATTTAGTATTTCTTCACATTCGTTTTTGTTTTGACTTGTAAGAAGATCTTTAGTTTTTGTCAAGGTCTTGAAATTACTATCTAACTCCCCGAGTTTTTTAAAGAATTCACCCTCCGTTTCTTTACAATTGTCCTTAAATTCTTCCAATTCCTGGTCATATTTTACATCTGTACTTTTCATATTTTCTTCATGTTTCATGATCAATCGGTTCATTTCCTCTTCATGTTTAACTGTCATTTCACGTTTTTCACATCTTCTTCTATTTTCTATGTCAGCAGCTCCTTTTTCACGTTCGTCGTTACATTCGGCAAGTTTATCCTTTATTTTCTTTGCCTGTTCCTCGTGTTGACTTGTCAACAACTTTGTCTTCTTTGTAACATTTTCATTCAATTTTACTAACGCAATTTGAACCTTCTCGGGTAACGCGTATAGTTTAGTCTTGTGCTTGCTTAGTTCAGCGAGGTTCCGATTCAGCAATGTCCTTTCCTTCTTGGCTAGATGAGTCACATCTATGAGATCGTGACCTTTGTGCTGACCGTGAGTGCAGACTAAACAAACCGGTTCATTTTGGCATGTACCACAGCACAATTTGGCTGGTTCTTTGATATGAGAATGGCACCTGGGATCTTCCGTCATTGCAGCTATTTCCTCCATTGTTAGGTTCTTAGCTAACATATTTTCCAATTTCAGAGTGCTTGGTTGGTGATCAGTAAACATTTTATTACTGATATGAACCTTGTAACATTTGTCGCATAGAAAATCTCTACATTTAAAACAGTAAGCGGAACATACCACATCATTTGAACAGCTCACACACTGCTTCAAATCTTTCTTTTCGAATGATTTACGCAATTCTATGAACTCGAGCACACTCTTCATATGAAAATCAGTCTTAAAGCCGTCCAATCCATCCTTTGGTATACAACATCGCTGTTTACAAAGTGGACATTCAATTGTCCCATCATGGCTGGCTTGAACAACTTTCCTCAAGCAATCGTTACAGTATCGATGAAGACATGGTAACAGTTTCGGCTCATTAAATTGATCCAAACAAACAGAGCACTTGAAGAAGTTTTCTGTCAGGTCTTCTATGAAAGGGTTCCAGGTTGCCATGTTGATAATGATCGTTAACCCTCACTTGAAAAAAAAACTGTACTCAGTTACGTCACAATCTGGGAAAGAGTGCAGGAAAAGAAAGGAAGGGTTTAACGAATGATTATTTATCCCTGTATTCCATAAAATATGAGTGGAAATACGAACATACATGCATAACCCGTTCAAAATGGTCTGAACACAGAAGTGCTAAAACATTTCTGGCCAGTGTTTAACTCGTCCTTCAGCTCCAAACTTTTGGAGAAGGTTGTTAATGCATGACTTGAGCGACACTAGCATACCAACGTCCTTCACGAACAGTTTGGACTTCAGGATGTTGCGTTGAAGTAGTTTCTAATTAAAGTTCACCCACCATACAGTTATTGAGTTATCGTTTTGAAAGCCAAGTTGCTACACACATACACAACCATCATCATCGCAAAGATCATTCCTTTCGCCTTCGATAAGGAATGTAAATGTGAATGACAACAAATCAATCAGTAGATTATTGAATAAAAGAAATGCATACGTTTTCTTTTTGCTATATACACTGAGTTTTCAGAGTAACAATTAACTATACCAAGGGCGTAGGAACCGGGAGGGGGGGGGGCTGGGGGGGGGGGGGGGGCGCCAGCCCCCCAGTGAAAAATGTAGAGGGGCGGAAGTATCATTCCGCCCCCCCCCCCCGCTTCGCAAGTCAGAAAACCCCTTTTTCATTTCCAAATGAGAAAAAAACCTCATTTGGAGCACCAAATTGCATGTAAGGCTAGGTGAAAATACAAAATTAAGTTTACAAAATGGAGTGGGTGTTGAAGTGTGCTATATTGCACCAAATCGCATCTGAGGCCACCTGGAAATGCAAAAAATTCCAAAAACCCCTTAGACCCCTCCCCCAGGTCGGCCATCAGTCTTCAGCCCCCCCCCCCACTCAAAAGTACCTTCCTACGCCACTGAACTATACAATAAAACGTAACTATCTTAACTAGTAGTGTCGAATTATATATGCAAACATGCATCTGAAATAAACCAACTCATTGTGATATCCTCGTTGCGTAAATGTGTATAGTCCTCTGCGTGTTCGATGTTACATGACTAATCCAATTAATGCAACTAATGTGAGCAATAAGATCAAAACTAATCCATCATTCTTCGCATAATACTTGAATGTCATTTAAAGGATGACAACTGTGCAAAATGTCCAATCTAAATGGCACTATATGATTTCTATTTATTAAAACCTCTCCCCTATCATAACTACGTGACACAAAAGGTATAACATGATTTTGAGCAATATGACTTTGATACTTGGGCAGTCTACCTCAGCAGCTCTAAATAGATAATATATAGAACGGCTGATTCAACAACTAATCTTACCAATTAGGCCCGGTCACACTACAGCGATATTTTATCGGAATACGGTCCGATTTTTCCGATTTTAGGCCGAAGAGTGAGGTTTGTGGTAGTGAATGTAATGAATGCAGTGGAATATTCGAATACCTACTTCAAATCTGAGGGGTTCTGGAACGGACTACATTCTGAAGTGACGTCACATCGAAAAACGATAAAAATCGTAAGAGAAATCGGATAGCTATCCGATAAAAGGAAACGGAGTCAATATCAAAAGTTAGGAGAGGGCTATTCCACATCGGAATGGCTCAACAGATAGCAAATCAGGTCCTTTATCACTGTGGCTAGAAGACCCGAACGAAAAACTGGCAGTTTCGATTCCTCCGGGAAAATCGGATAGTATTCCGATAAAAAATCGGTATAGTGTGACCGGGCCTGTATGATGTTCTTTTCCTCGTGATCTCTAAAAACACAAACCTTCTTTATAATCTTCTGATCAGCTGATGCCGTTTGTCCTCAACGTATAACTGGATATATAATCCATTATATATGAGTGAATAGATATATAGTGTCAGAAAGTGGCAAATTACTAATGTAACTTTCCCAGATGTTCGAGAAATTAAACACATGTAAACCCGCTGTTGGTTCCTTCGTTCTATAGTACGTTTCGTATTCATAAACTAGTTTGTCACGCAATGTACGTCTGTGGATATAGGCTTTGGTTGTGCTAATATTTGGGCAATATATATACTATGAACGTTCAAAGGTGTACAATACATTTATATTTAAAATAAACAAAAACAAGTTTTATTACTGACTTACACAGGCGCGGCGGAATGGGAAAATTATTGGGGGCTAATGTGTGGAGACTATCTAAGCGGAGCGCCACCATCAGTTGGCGCGGAGCGAACAAGAAAATTTTGGGTTTTTAAAACCCCCAGATGGCCGGAAACGGCACTTCTCGACTGTTTTTTTGCTGAGAATACCTTGCCCTAAAATATGGGTCTCAAGCCTGCAATTTCTCAGATTGCACGTTAAAATCTGTAAAAACATTGTAATTTGTATATTCGATGGTGTTTTAAGAGAGTAGCTATTACTCGTAGTGTACTCGCAAAGACGTTTTTGAGTGTAAAGTATTACTGAAGGATATATCCATGGGAAATGTGTTACCATTAGAAGGTTATATCCTTCAGGGGATGTTGGAGAACTGGCTGAAATGAGGCAAGTCATTGGCCTAAGACGAAGTTGTGTTGTGCTTACCGGTACTCACACTTACTGCCTCCACTTTTCACGGGGCGTGAAGACGCGGTTGGGGTGACAATGTGGTCTATAACCAGGGGACGGGCCGAGGGTCCCCCAGCATTTACTAAAATTATTACACCTATATAGTATACGTGTGCATCGGACAGATCGACATGTATGCATTGAAAAAGCCTTGGTAAATATTGGGGGTGGGGGGGGGGGGTGGGCTTATCATGCATTTCCCCCCTCAACTTTTTCATTGGGGGGCTGAGCCCCCCAAGCCCCCCCCCCCCCCCGGTTCCGCCGCCAAAGGACTTACACACTAAAAGATGAAATTGTAGACCACATTACTTTCATGATTTAGTGTGTAAGTCAACAAAAAAATAAACTTGTGTTTGCTTATTTTTAATATAGACATATGGTATACCTTTGAACGTTCATAGGGTATATCTATTGCCCAAATATGGCCATAGTTTGGATAGAAGTTCTCACTAGCCAAACGCTACCCATTACAGGATAACTGACAAGTTGCCAATTAATGGCACCATCAATTTGCCGTACCATGACAGTGCATATTTTTTTTGCTATGAGAGCCTGTAGTTTTCTTCACTTGTGAACAAACCTCATTATACTCAGCATAGAATACAATTTTCGCACACTGCTCCTGGGAGGCCTAAAGTGGTCTAAAGTTGCCTCAATTGACCCAATTTTTACACCAGATATATTTCCATTCATACTCTTTAACATGTAAGCCACAACAACTAGATCCCGATTGATAACATATCAAAAAGATGAGGCTCCTGCTGCTTTTTGGCACCTTTCCTGAGCCTATCATTTTGGTGCTCCTAAACTAGACGTCTGAAAATGGACCGATCAATTTCAAATGCATTTCTTTATTCGGGAATCATGGGAATTTAACACGGGGTAAACGTGAAGGATAAAAGTGCAAAGGGTTAAACACCTTGGAGGAGTTTTATAGGAATTTAAAGAGGTTTAATATCACCTCATGACAATACAGCAGAAGATATAATGTTTCCATACAGAATAGAACTGCCCTGAACAAATTTAAATATTTGTGTTGATTAAACTGTCATCTTTGCAAAT
The DNA here is from genome assembly GCF_037975245.1 of Apostichopus japonicus. Taxonomy (NCBI): domain Eukaryota; kingdom Metazoa; phylum Echinodermata; class Holothuroidea; order Aspidochirotida; family Stichopodidae; genus Apostichopus; species Apostichopus japonicus. The sequence continues at coordinate 14,568,447 of NC_092562.1, read as the reverse complement.
TTTACCGAAAACTCAAAAATTGTGTGCATTCATGGAACCATCAATTTTCCGAATAATGACTGTGTAGAGTTTTTTGCTATGAGAGCCTAAAGTACTTGTTTTTCGTCACTTGTAAACAAACCTCTTTACTCAGTAGTAAAACAAATCGTAGGACTAAAGTGGCCAAACTGTCTCAATTTACCCATTTGTTTTGCACTTCCAACATCCAATCCACAACAACAGACCCATCTCATTGATAACATAAATTTCCCTAAATTGTGTTTATATGTGCTTTGTGTGTAACTAAACTGGCTTGGCTTTCCTACCCGAAGGAATGTGAAAGATGACGGAGGGGAGGGGCCAGGAGGGGGGGGGGGTATAATCCTACCCAACTTATTTCATGTGAATACCAACAAGTGTTTTCAAGACCAATTTTTTACAAAATGATTTTGATTCAAACCTTGCATGACTTTATCTCTGGCTCGTATATAGAGTGTTCAATTAAACCAGTAAATACTCTGAAATAAATGTTTGATTATGTTTAATTATATATATATATATATATATATATATATATATATATATATATATATATATATATATATATATATATATATATATATATATATATATACTACAGTACAGAATCGAGTATGAGTATATTGATTCACTACACATCTGGCTGCTTTGTGCTTGAAGCAAGTAACATCAACCTAATAACATAGTTCATCCCAGGCGTAATGATTAACACAAACCGAAGGTCCTCAAACTAAAAAATTGCCGTGGGTCGCAAGATCTATCTAAAATTTCGAAACATTTTTCTACATTTTTCGGAGCTTGCCGACGGAGATCGATTGACATTTGGTTTTAAAATATCAAGGCTGAACTTCAATAAGCTATATATGCTTTTATGCATTCTGAGTATCGATTCTGAGGGGTTGGAGTCTGTTGGTCGTACGTGGCTCAGTCCTAATGGACACGGCACGAGTCGTCGACCTAAAAAGTTTGCTGAACTTCCTGCGAGTCAGTCTGGATAAGACTATTTTGCATATAATTACCAGGAATTTTGTGAGGGTTCTTATTTCCAGCAACTGCTATGAAGCCAACTCCGGGAGAGCTGACGTCACTTGCAGTGGCTAGACAAACTGAGCTTCAAATGATTGATATCACGAACAATACCTGATTCATTGAGTAAATATATTTTAATTATCTGCAGTAATGAAAGACATATCTAGCTTCTTAAGCTGAAGCAGTCATGTTGATTCCACAAGAACAAATTCACAAGGTCTAATTCTTTTCCGGCTGAATGTAATATATTTTTTTAAATCCACCGACTGAAAAATTTCCCCGTGATTGAACACATCTATCCCCCTCCCCCACTGAATCATATTCCCTCGATTGAAATGCATTCGCCACTGGCACCCAGATATTTCGGGAAGTTTGCAAGTTTACTTCAAAATTTCTAACTCGTAACAATCCGTCAGATAAACTTGTTTTTTGAATATCAAACAAATCAGTAGCATTATAGTCTACTTACGATTCGCGTGATATATTTATTATTTGACCTGACAACAGCCTTACAACAATCTCCACTCGACAATGGCAAAGAAAATGTCTAGAAAATGTGTTAGGCTGTAGTAAAAGTATTTATTCGTAACGAATGAACATACTGATATTAACGTAACTTAATCCCTATATAGGAAGCCAGTCTTTGTAATGGATATATTAATTTACGGAGATAAACTCCTTAGGAACTAGTTATTTGCCAATTATATATGCAGTTAACAATAACTCTTGGAAATTAGGATTGTAATATTTTCCTATGTGTGTAAAACTCCAGCCAAACAAAATACAACGATAACAACCGAATCTGTGTATCCCAACTCATGGGCGCAGATCCTGGTGGGGACAGCGGGACGCGTCCCCACCAACTTTTTCAGTGGTGGGGACATTATATACCGTGTCCCTACCAATTTTTCTAGACCAAACGCTGCATTTTAAATTCACCTGTATGGAACTTTGGCGCAGTTTAATCAAGCATTGTGCAAATGACATACAGCATTTCTCATTTTATTATACTTATCCACAGTTGTTAAATATTGGATGGAAATCGCATTTGCGGTAGTCTATAATTGTTTTCTGTGAGAGGACCCAACCCCATCGCATATTCAACAGTCTACTTGGATTATTTGTCCCCTGATTTTTTTTTTCTGCAGACGCCAATGTTTTTCCCCAAACTAAATTTCTAAGCCATGAGATCTAATATTTAAAGAGGTTTGGGAGCATCATTTGGGTCTGGGAAGTGTTATTTCCAGCGATCTGGGAGGTATATTTGCCCCCCAAAAATTTCTACCCTATACGCGCGAACCCATGGTCGCGCTCCGCTTAGATAGTATCAGAGAACGGACACACGACCCCACCATTATCCAAGACTGATCTGCGCCTATGTCGTAAATCGCGAGACCACTTTGTTTCAATATGTAATTTCTATAAAGCGCTATGCAGGTACTAGTCCGTATATGTACATCTTCCCAGACAATAAGGTGGCTATCACGAGCTTCTCCTCACCATCTACTACGGATGTGGTAATGCACCATGCGTCGTCATCAACTGGCATTGTTGTTAGTAAGTGCCTGCCATCTCGACTGTATTGTCTCAGCACAGCGTTCTGCCTATCATCATGCCATAAGATGTAGATGAACCCTCTCAAGCCTATGCACACACTAACAGGTTTAAGGTCAGCTCCACTTAGATTTGGTTTGGTGAATTTATACACCACCTTACTCCCTGATGTCACCATGGTAACTGCATATGAGGTCCTACCCCAATTGTCACAGATCAGGAGATAACCGTCATGGACAGTGATATCACATGAAGCTTTGATTTCATCAGGTAGTACTATGGTGTGACTGTAATTCAGCTGATAATCAAATACATACACTTCTCTGCTGTTAGTACCAACAATGATTTGATTCTTGGCAGGATTCGTGGTAACAGACCACACATACCTACCCTCTGGCCACGTCTTAACCATATCACTGATGTTCTTCTTTTGGTAAGAAGAGTCAGAAATATTATATATACCGATTTCATCCGGTGTGCAAACTGTAATGACATTGAATCCCGGCAAATTACAACAGTAACGAAATGCCATAACCCGAAATCTATTATTTCTATTTAAAACATTCTGATTTGATATTTCTCCTTTCATGTTAGTGACAGTGATGTGTGATTTCTCCGTTGATACCCTACCAGTCATAACGATATTACCATTGCTACTACTTGCCATACCGTTGATCCTATAACCTTTCGCTTTGATTCCCGGAACATCAACAACAAACTCTACACTTTCTGTAATGATAACTTTATCATATATAACTTTTGTTATATCACTGATGACAAAATCAGATAAAGATTCTAACTCTGGATATTCTTGTTTCATTTCTTCGAGCATAGGTTCACTGGCTGCTCTTATGTCGGGGACACACTGTGCGTCTGTCCAATCGTCATTACATGCAAGAATGGAAGAAGACGTTGCTGATAAGTTTTCGAACCGTTTAATAAGTTGCTTACATTTATTTAGTATTTCTTCACATTCGTTTTTGTTTTGACTTGTAAGAAGATCTTTAGCTGTTGTCAAGGTCTTGAAATTACTATCTAACTCTCCGAGTTTTTTAAAGAATTCACCCTCCGTTTCCTTACAATTGTCCTTAAATTCTTCCAATTCCTGGTCATATTTTACATCGGTGCTTTTCATATTTTCTTGATGTTTCATGATCAATCGGTTCATTTCCTCTTCATGTTTAACAATTATTTCACGTTTTTCACATCTTCTTCTATTTTCTATGTCAGCAGCTCCTTTTTCACGTTCAACGTTACATTCGGCAAGTTTATCCTTTATTTTCTTTGCCTGTTCCTCGTATTGAATTGTCAACAACTTTGTCTTTTTTGCAACATTTTCATTCAATTTTACTAACGCCATTTGAACCTTCTCGGGTAACGCGTATAGTTTAGTCTTGTGCTTGCTTAGTTCAGCGAGGTTCCGATTCAGTAATGTCCTTTCTTTCTGGGCTAGGTCATTCACATCTATGAGATCGTGACCTTTGTGCTTACCGTGAGTGCAAACTAAACAAACCGGTTCATTTTGGCATGTACCACAGCACAATTTGGCTGGTTCTTTTATATGAAAATGGCACCTGGGATCTTCCGTCATTGCAGCTATTTCCTCCATTGTTAGGTTCTTAGCTGCCATATTTTCCAATTTCAGAGTGCTTGGTTGGTGATCAGTAAACATTCTATTACTGATATGAACCTTGTAACATTCGTCGCATAGAAAATCTCTACATTTAAAGCAGTAAGCGGAACATACCACATCATTTGAACAGCTCACACACTGCTTCAAATCTTTCTTTTCGAATGATTTACGCAATTCTATGAACTCGAGCACACTCTTCATATGAAAATCAGTCTTAAAGCCGTCCAATCCATCCTCAGGTATACAACATCGCTGTTTACAAAGTGGACATTCAATTGTCCCATCAAGACTGGCTTGAATAACCGTTCTCAAGCAATCGTTACAGTATCGATGAAGACATGGTAACAGTTTCGGCTCATTAAATTGATCCAAACAAACAGAACACTTGAAGAAGTTTTCTGTTAGGTCTTCTATGAAAGGATTCCAGGTAGCCATGTTGATGAAGGTTGGTAACTCTCACTTGATAAAACTGTACGGTACTCAGTTACGTCACAATCTGTGAAAGAGTTCAGGAAAAGAAAAGGAAAGGGTTTAACACATTATTATTCATCCCTGTATTCCATAAAATATGAGTGGAAATACGAACATACATGCATAACCCGTTCAAAATGGTCTGAACACAGAGGTGCTAAAACATTCCTGGCCAGTGTTTAACCAGTCCGTCATCTCCAACCTTTTGGAGAAGGTTGTTAATGCACGACTTGAGCGACACTAGCATACCAACGTCCTTCACGAACAGTTTGGACTTCAGGATGTTGCGTTGAAGTAGTTTGAGTCAATATCTGTCCAACCGATTTCAAACAGTTTGCAGTAATATCGAGCTTTCGGAACCAGTACCCCTAGAGTTTGGCGTTCCACATGCATCCATGCTTTGGCTCAAGTTATTCAATATTTACGTCATCGTGATCTCTAAAAACACCAACCTTCTTTATAATCTTCTGATCAGCTGATGCCGTTTTTCCTCTTCATGTTTAACAATTATTTCACGTTTTTCACATCTTCTTCTATTTTCTATGTCAGCAGCTCCTTTTTCACGTTCAACGTTACATTCGGCAAGTTTATCCTTTATTTTCTTTGCCTGTTCCTCGTATTGAATTGTCAACAACTTTGTCTTTTTTGCAACATTTTCATTCAATTTTACTAACGCCATTTGAACCTTCTCGGGTAACGCGTATAGTTTAGTCTTGTGCTTGCTTAGTTCAGCGAGGTTCCGATTCAGTAATGTCCTTTCTTTCTGGGCTAGGTCATTCACATCTATGAGATCGTGACCTTTGTGCTTACCGTGAGTGCAAACTAAACAAACCGGTTCATTTTGGCATGTACCACAGCACAATTTGGCTGGTTCTTTTATATGAAAATGGCACCTGGGATCTTCCGTCATTGCAGCTATTTCCTCCATTGTTAGGTTCTTAGCTGCCATATTTTCCAATTTCAGAGTGCTTGGTTGGTGATCAGTAAACATTCTATTACTGATATGAACCTTGTAACATTCGTCGCATAGAAAATCTCTACATTTAAAGCAGTAAGCGGAACATACCACATCATTTGAACAGCTCACACACTGCTTCAAATCTTTCTTTTCGAATGATTTACGCAATTCTATGAACTCGAGCACACTCTTCATATGAAAATCAGTCTTAAAGCCGTCCAATCCATCCTCAGGTATACAACATCGCTGTTTACAAAGTGGACATTCAATTGTCCCATCAAGACTGGCTTGAATAACCGTTCTCAAGCAATCGTTACAGTATCGATGAAGACATGGTAACAGTTTCGGCTCATTAAATTGATCCAAACAAACAGAACACTTGAAGAAGTTTTCTGTTAGGTCTTCTATGAAAGGATTCCAGGTAGCCATGTTGATGAAGGTTGGTAACTCTCACTTGATAAAACTGTACGGTACTCAGTTACGTCACAATCTGTGAAAGAGTTCAGGAAAAGAAAAGGAAAGGGTTTAACACATTATTATTCATCCCTGTATTCCATAAAATATGAGTGGAAATACGAACATACATGCATAACCCGTTCAAAATGGTCTGAACACAGAGGTGCTAAAACATTCCTGGCCAGTGTTTAACCAGTCCGTCATCTCCAACCTTTTGGAGAAAGTTGTTAATGCACGACTTGAGCGACACTAGCATACCAACGTCCTTCACGAACAGTTTGGACTTCAGGATGTTGCGTTGAAGTAGTTTGAGTCAATATCTGTCCAACCGATTTCAAACAGTTTGCAGTAATATCGAGCTTTCGGAACCAGTACCCCTAGAGTTTGGCGTTCCACATGCATCCATGCTTTGGCTCAAGTTATTCAATATTTACGTCATCGTGATCTCTAAAAACACCAACCTTCTTTATAATCTTCTGATCAGCTGATGCCGTTTTTCCTCGACGTATAACTGGATATATAGTCTATTAAATGAGTGAATAGATATATAGTGTCAGAAAGTGGCAAATTACTAATGTAAGTTTCCCAGATGCTCGAGAAATTAAACACATGTAAACCCGCTGTTGGTTCCTTCGTTCTATGGTACGTTTCGTATTCATAAACTAGTTTGTCACGCAATGTACGTTTGTGGATATAGACTTTGGTTGTGCTAATATTTGGGCAATATATATACACCCTATGATGGTTCAAATGTGTACAATATATCTATATTTAAAATAACAAAAACAAGTTTTTTTTATAGACTTAGACACTAAAACATGAAGTTATAGACCACATTACTTTCATGATTTAGTGCGTTAGTCAATAAGAAACTTGTGTTTGCTTATTTTTAATATAGACGTATGGAATACCTTTGAACGTTCAAAGGGTATATCTATTGCCCAAATATAGCTATAGTTTGGATAGAAGTTCTCACTAGCCAAATGCTACCCATTACAGGATAACTGACAAGTTGCCAATTAATGGCACCATCAATTTGCCGTATTGTGCATATTTTTTGCTATGAGAGCCTGTAGTTTTCTTCACTTGTGAACAAACCTCATTATACTCAGCATAGAATACAATTTTCGCACACTGCTCCTGGGAGGCCTAAAGTGGTCTAAAGTTGCCTCAATTGACCCAATTTTTACACCAGGTATATTTCCATTCATACTCTTTAACATGTAAGCCACAACAACTAGATCCTGATTGATAACATATCAAAAAGATGAGGCTCCTGCTGCTTTTTGGCACCTTTCCTGAGCCTATCATTTTGGGGCTCCTAAATTAGACGTCTGAAAATGGACCGATCAATTTCTAATGTTGTTCTTTATTCGGGAATCATGGGAATTTAACACGGGGTAAACGTGAAGGATAAAAGTGCAAATTGGTTAAAGATCTTGGAGGAGTTTTATAGGAACTTAAAGAGGTATAATATCACCTCATGACAATACAGCAGAAGATATAATGTTTCCATACAGAATAGAACTGCCCTATACAAATTTAAATATTTGTGTTGATTAAACTGTCTTCTTTGCAAATTTTACCGAAAAATTAAAAGTTGTGTGCATTCATGAAACCATCAATTTTCAGAATAATGACAGTGTAGATAGCCTAAAGAACTTGTTTTCGTCACTTGTAAACAAACCTCTTTACTCAGTAGTAAAACAAATTCGTACGCTGCTCCCGGAGGCCTAATGTGGCCAAACTGTCTCAATTTACCCATTTGTTTTGCACCACGTGTACTTCCATTCATGCTCTCCAACATCCAATCCACAAAAACAAACCCATCCCATTGGTAACATATACTTCCCTAAACTGTGTTTATATGTGCTTTGTGTGTAATTAAACTGGCTTGGCTTTCCTACCCGAATGAATGAGTGAGATGACGGAGAGGTAGGGCCAGGGCGGGAGGGAGGAGGAGTATAATCCTACCCAACTGATTTCATGAGAATACCGATCAAGTTTTTTTAAGACCAATTATTTTTACAAAATGATTTTGATTCAAACCTTGCATGACTTTATCTCAAGCTCGTATATAGAGTGTTCAATTAAGCCAGTTTATACTCTGTGATGTTTATACTCAATCAACGTTAATAGAACTACAGGGAGGAGCTATATGCGTGTTTGAACATGGAGGCGGTGAGGCTATCATGGTGGCCGTAACTATGTGATGGTGATTGGTGACCGTGTGTCGTGGTAGAGATTGAGCCAAAATAAGGGTCGTTTGGTAGAAATTTTGAGGTTGGATGTTGTTCTTAATCTATTAATCCTTAGTAATGCTTTCGATTCGTTTTTCTATGCATCGTGCGAGCATTGGTTTTGTACGTGATCATACTTACCAACTCATTCCTATTGGCTTAATGGTGATAAATACATATAATGATTGAAGATACCCTTACTAGAACCAAAAATCCCTAGATTAACTTAGATAGCCCAAACTTAAGTAGCCTATAACTGTAACATAGACTTTCCATACACAGACACACCCCAAGAAAAAAAAAGTCACCTTATGAAAAAAGTAAACAAACCTAGACGCATATTGAATGTCTTGATAAAAAAGTGTTCTTGAGGAAGCATTTATAGGGGGAAATGACCTAAGGTTTAGCAAAAAACAATATTACCCTTACAATAGAACTGGAGATAAAGAGTACTTATGTAGCCTATATACAGTGAATTAAATATGGAATTTACTGACACGTACAATGAATGATGGATTCCAGTCCAGTTAAAGAATCAGAAGATTCAATCAACACCAGGTTTAGGAATAAGAATCGCACACATCTTAAGATCTCTAAAGCAGAAACAGAATTTTTGAGATAATCACGAGACCCTGACTATTTGACAACCATTTCAAATAGTTGTTGTATCCACCGTGGCATGTACTTACCTACATTAATTTCGGCCATCACCGCCACCAAGAGATATATGCATATATAGGCAACCATTCAGCTTTCACAAACATTAGCAGATGTTATAACCCACGTGAAACCACGTTCACCTATTAAGAACACTCAATTAAGTTAGATGTAAATAAGTTAGCTGCATTGAAGATTTGAGTTGTGGGAGATGGAATAAACATCAAATCAAGACAATTACCAAATTGAACAAAATTAACAGAGGGACAACACATCAGATGAAGCATATAGTAACTGCATGAGCGGCCACAGGAAGACTCGGTTCTCAATTTTCGAAAGGTATCGTGCCTGTTCATCAGTGGGAGGTCCTTACAACCTATCTGTGTGTGTTTGTGAAAGTGTGAAAAGTGCGTATGTATAAATAAATAAATGTATGTTTACTTAGATGTTGTATGTGAAATGATGTGAAGTATATATATATATATATATATATATATATATATATATATATATATATATATATATATGCATACTACAGTGCAGAATCGAGTATGAGTATATTGATTCACTACACATCTGGCTGCTTGTGCTTGAAGCAAATAACATCAACCTAATAACATAGTTCATCCCAGGCGTAATGATTAACACAGACCGAAGGTCCTCAAACTAAAAAATTGCCGTGGGTCGCAAGATCTATCAAAAATTTCGAAACATTTTTTTAGTTTTCGGAGCTTGCCGACCGAGATCGATTGACATTTGTTTTTAAACTATCAAGGCTGAAATTCAATAAGCTATATATGCTTTTATGCATTCTGATTACGATTCTGAGGGGTTGGAGTCTGTTGGTCGTACGTGGCTCAGTCCTAATGGATACGGCACGAACCGGCGAGTCAGTATGGATAAGACTATTTTGCATATAATTACCAGGAATTATATAAGGGTTCTTATTTCCAGCAACTGCTATAAAGCCAAATCCGGGAGAGCTGACGTCACTTGTGGCTAGACAAAAGCTTCAAATAATTCATATAGGGAACAATGCCTGATTCATTGAGTAAATATATTTTAATTATCTGCAGTAATGAAAGACATATCTAGCTTCTTAATCTGAAGCAGTCGTGTTTATTCCACAAGAACTAATTCACAAGGTCTAATTCTTTTCCGGCTGAATGTAACATATTTTTTAAAATCCACCGACTGAAAAATTTCCCCGTGATTGAACACATCCATCCCCCTCCCAACTGAAGCATATTCCCCCGATCATTGACTTGCATTCGCCACTGGCACCCAGATATTTCGGGGAGTTTGCAAGTTTACTTCAAAATTTCTTACTCGTAACAATCCGTCAGATAAACTTGCTTTTTGGATATCAAACAAATCAGTAGCATTATAGTCTACTTACGATTCGCGTGTTATATTTATATTTATTATTTGACCTGACAACAGCCTTACAACGATCTCCACTCGACAATGGCAAAGAAAATGTCTAGAAAATGTGTTAGGCTGTAGTAAAAGTATTTATTTAAAACGAATGAACATACTGATATATTAACGTAACTTAATCCCTATATATAGGAAGACAGTCTTTGTAATGGATATATTAAGATATGGAGATAAACTCCTTAGGAACTAGTTATTTGCCAATTATAAATGCAGATAACAATAACTCTTAGAAATTAGGATTGTAATATTTTCCTATGTGTGTAAAACTCCAGCCAAACAAAATACAACGATAACAACCGAATCTGTGTATCCCAACTCATGGGCGCAGATCCTGGTGGGGACAGCGGGACGCGTCCCCACCAACTTTTTCAGTGGTGGGGACATTATATACCGTGTCCCTACCAATTTTTCTAGACCAAACGCTGCATTTTAAATTCACCTGTATGGAACTTTGGCGCAGTTTAATCAAGCATTGTGCAAATGACATACAGAAGTTCTCATTTTATTATACTTATCCACAGTTGTTAAATATTGGATGGAAATCGCATTTGCGGTAGTCTATAATTGTTTTCTGTGAGAGGACCCAACCCCATCGCATATACAACAGTCTACTTGGATTATTTGTCCCCTGATTTTTTTTTCTGCAGACGCCAATGTTTTTCCCCAAACTAAATTTCTAAGCCATGAGATCTAATATTTAAAGAGGATTGGGAGCATCATTTGGGCCTGGGAAGTGTTATTTCCAGCGATCCGGGAGGTATATTTGCCCCCCAAAAATTTCTACTCTATACGCGCGAACCCATGGTCGCGCTCCGCTTAGATAGTATCAGAGAACAGACACGCATCCCCACCATTATCCAAGACTGATCTGCGCCCATGTCGTAACTCGCGAAACCACTTTGTTTCAATATGTAATTTCTATAAAGCGCTATGCAGGTACTAGTCCGTATATATACATCTTCCCCGTCGTTAAGGTAGCTATCATGAGCTTCTCCTCACCATCTACTACGGATGTGGTAATGCACCGTGCGTCGTCATCAACTGACATTGATGATAGTAATTGCCGACCATCTCGACTGTATTGTGTTAGCACAGTGTTCAATGGATAACTACCAGCCCATAAGATGTAGACGAACCCTCCGATACCTATGCACACACTGACAGGTTTTAAGTCAGCTCCGGTTAGATTTGGTTTGGTGAACTTATACAGCACCTTACTCACTGATGTCACCATGGTAACTGCATATGAGGTCCTACCCACATAGTCGCAGATCAAAAGATTACCGTCGTGGACAGTGATATCATATGATCCCTTGATTACCTCAGGTAGTAATATGGTGTGACTGTAACTCAGCTGATAATCAAAGACATACACTTCTCTTCTGTTAGTACCAACAATGATTTCATTCTTGGCGAGATTCGTGGTTACAGAAAACACAAACCTACCCTCTGGCCACGTCGTGACCATATCACTGATGTTCTTCTTTTGATAAGAAGAGTCAGCAATATTATAAATACTGATTTCATCTGGTATGCAAACTGTAATGACATTGAACCCCGGCAAATTACAACAGTAACGAAATGCCTGAATCTCAAATCTCTTATTTCTATTTAAAACATTCTGATTTAATATTTCTCCTTTCATGTTAGTGACAGTGATGTGTGATACCTCTCCTGATACAACACCAGTCATAACGATATTACCATCACTACTACTTGTCATACCGCTGATCAAATAACCTTTAGCTTTGATTCCCGCAACATCAACAACATACTGTGCACTTTCTGTAATGACAACTTTATCATATATAACTTTTGTTATATCACTGATGACAAAATCAGATAAAGATTCTAACTCTGGATATTCTTGTTTCATTTCTTCGAGCATAGGTTCACTGGCTGCAAGATCTTATGTCGGGGACACACTGTGCGTCTGTCCAATCGTCATTACATGCAAGAATGGAAGAAGACGTTGCTGATAAGTTTTCGAACCGTTTAATAAGTTGCTTACATTTATTTAGTATTTCTTCACATTCGTTTTTGTTTTGACTTGTAAGAAGATCTTTAGCTGTTGTCAAGGTCTTGAAATTACTATCTAACTCCCCGAGTTTTTTAAAGAATTCACCCTCCGTTTCCTTACAATTGTCCTTAAATTCTTCCAATTCCTGGTCATATTTGACATCGGTGCTTTTCATATTTTCTTGATGTTTCGTGATCAATCGGTTCATTTCCTCTTCATGTTTAACTGTCATTTCACGTTTTTCACATCCTCTTCTATTTTCTATGTCAGCAGCTCCTTTTTCACGTTCATCGTAACATTCGGCAAGTTTTTCCTTTATTTTCTTTGCCTGTTCCTCGTATTGAATTGTCAACAACTTTGTCTTCTTTGTAACATTTTCATTCAATTTTACTAGCGTCATTTGAACCTTCTCGGGTAACGCGTATAGTTTAGTCTTGTGCTTGCTTAGTTCAGCGAGGTTCCGATTAAGTAATGTCCTTTCTTTCTGGGCTAGGTCATTCACATCTATGAGGTCGTGACCTTTGTGCTTACCGTGAGTGCAAACTAAGCAAACCGGTTCATTTTGGCATGTACCACAGCACAATTTGGCTGGTTCTTTGATATGAAAATGGCACCTGGGATCTTCCGTCATTGCAGCTATTTCCTCCATTGTTAGGTTCTTAGCTGCCATATTTTCCAATTTCAAAGTGCTTGGTTGGTGATCAGTAAACATTTTATTACTGATATGAACCTTGTAACATTCGTCGCATAGAAAATCTCTACATTTAAAACAGTAAGCGGAACATACCACATCCTTTGAACAGCTCACACACTGCTTGAAATCTTTCTTTTCGAATGATTTACGCAATTCTATGAACTCGAGCACACTCTTCATATGAAAATCAGTCTTAAAGCCGTCCAATCCATCCTTTGGTATACAACATCGCTGTTTACAAAGTGGACATTCAATTGTCCCATCATGGCTGGCTTGAACAACTTTCCTCAAGCAATCGTTACAGTATCGATGAAGACATGGTAACAGTTTCGGCTCATTAAATTGATCCAAACAAACAGAGCACATGAAGAAGTTTTCTGTCAGGTCTTCTATGAAAGGGTTCCAGGTTGCCATGTTGATAATGATCGTTAACTCTCACTTGAAAAAACTGTACTCAGTTACGTCACAATCTGTGAAAGAGTTTAGGAAAAGAAAGGAAGGGTTTAACGAATTATTATTTATCCCTGTACTCTATAAAATATGAGTGGAAATACGAACAAACATGCATAACCCGTTCAAAATGGTCCGAACACAGAAGTCCTAAAACATTTCTGGCCAGTGTTTAACTCGTCCTTCCGAGCTCCAAACTTTTGGAGAAGGTTGTTAATGCACGACTTGAGCGACACTATAGCATATCAACGTCCTTCACGAACAGTGTGGACTTCAGGATGTTGCATTGAAGTAGTTTGAGTCAATATCTGTCCAACCGATTTCAAACAGTTTGCAGTAATATCGAGCTTTCGGAACCAGTACCCCTAGAGTTTGGCGTTCCACATGGATCCGTGCTTTGGCTCAAGTTATTCACTATGTACACAATCGTACATAATCACAACTTGAATTACCATTTCTACTGATACGGATGACACAAATATACCTTCATTGAAGCCTGTTAGTTAATATCTCTACTAGTAGATGTGTTTTGGAGAATATTGAATATTGCTTTGTTGCTATCAAATAGTAGATGACAAGCAATACACGTAAACTGTATTGGTGCCAAGATTGAAGAAATCATAATCTGAAAATCTCAAATAAGACTGTACTATTGCTTATAGTTACACCCACATGCAAAGAATGCAGTTCATCCGAGTGTTTTTGAAGGTTATTTATTGTGTTTCAATGGTTTTAAGACTTTCACCCCATTGACCCCAAATGTTCTTGACTTCCACAAGAAAACAATAGGATTCTTCTACTGGAGAGGTGCATCCACGTACCTAATTAAAGTTCACCCACCATACAGTTTTTGTGTTTTCGTATTTGCAAGTTGCTACACACATACTCACCATCATCATCATCATCATCGCAAAGATCATTCCTTTCGCCTTCGCGGCAAGGAATGAAAAAATGAATGACAACAAATCAATCAGTAGATTATTGAATAAAAGCAATGCATACGTTTTCATTTTGCTATATACACTGAGTTTTCAGAGTAACAAGTAACTATATACAATAAAACATAACTATCTTAACTAGTAGTGTCGAATTATACAGACATACATATACATAGCATCAGAAATAAACCAACTCATTGTGCTATCCTCGTTGCGTAACTGTATTGTCCTCTGCATGTTCGATGTTACATGAGTAATCCAATTAATGCAACTAATGTGAGCAACAAGATCAAAACTAATCCATCATTCTTCGCATAATACTTGAATGTCATTTAAAGGATGACAACTGTATAAAATGTCCAATCTAAATGGCCCTCCATGATTTCCATAATTTAAAACCTCTCCCCTATCATAACTACATGACATCAAATGCCTAACATGATTTTGAGCAATATGACTTTGATACTGGGGCAATCTACCTCAGCAGCTCTATATAGATAATATATAGAACGATGATGTTCTTTTCCTCGTGATCTCTAAAAACACCAACCTTCTTTATAATCTTCTGATCAGCTGATGCCGTTTTTCCTCAACGTATGACTGGATATATAGTCTATTATATGAGTGAATAGACATATAGTCTCAGAAAGTGGCAAATTACTAATGTAATTTTCCCAGATGTTCGAGAAATTAAGCACATATAAACCCGCTGTTGGTTCCTTCGTTCTATGGTACGTTTCGTATTCATAAACTCGTTTGCCACGCAATGTACGTCTGTGGATATAGACTTTGGTCGTGCTAATATTTGGGCAATAGATATACCCTATGAACGTTCAAAGGTGTACCGTACATCTATACTAAAAATAAACAAAAACCAGTTTATTATTGACTTACACACTACCACACGATGTTATAGACCACATTACTTTCATGATTTAGTGTGTCAGTCAATAAGAAATTTGTGTTTGCTTAGTTTTAATATAGACGTATGGAATACCTTTGAACGTTCAAAGGGTATATCTATTGCCCAAATATAGCTATAGTTTGGATAGAAGTTCTCACTATAGCCAAACGCTACCCGTTACAGGATAACTGAAAAGTTGCCAATTAATGGCACCATCAATTTGCCGTATTGTGCATATTTTTTGCTATGAGAGCCTATAGTTTTCTTCACTTGTGAACAAACCTCTTTACTCAGTAAATAATACAATTTTCGCACACTGCTCCTGGCAGGCCTAAAGTGGTCTAAAGTTGCCTCAATTGACCCAATTTTTACACCAGATATATTTCCATTCATGCTCTTTAACATGTACGCCACGACAACTAGATCCTGATTGATAACATATCAAAAAGATGAGGCTCCTGCTGCTTTTTGGCACCTTTCCTGAGCCTATCATTTTGGTGCTCCTAAACTAGACGTCTGAAAATGGACCGATCAATTTCTAATGTTGTTCTTTATTCGGGAATCGTGGGGATTTAACAAGGGGTAAACGTGAAGGATAAAAGTGCAAATTGGTTAAAGACCTTGGAAGAGTTTTATAGGAACCTAAAGAGGTATAATATCACCTCATGACAATACAGCAGAAGATATAATGTTTCCATACAGAATAAAACTGCCCTATACAAATTTAAATATTTGTGTTGATTAAACTGTCTTCTTTGCAAATTTTACCGAAAAATTAAAAGTTGTGTGCATTCATGAAACCATCAATTTTCAGAATAATGACAGTGTAGATAGCCTAAAGAACTTGTTTTCGTCACTTGTAAACAAACCTCTTTACTCAGTAGTAAAACAAATTCGTACGCTGCTCCCGGAGGCCTAATGTGGCCAAACTGTCTCAATTTACCCATTTGTTTTGCACCACGTGTACTTCCATTCATGCACTCCAACATCCAATCCACAAAAACAAACCCATCCCATTGATAACATATACTTCCCTAAACTGTGTTTATATGTGCTTTGTGTGTAACTAAACTGGTTTGGCTTTCCTACCCGAATGAATGAGTGAGATGACGGAGAGGTAGGGCCAGGGCGGGAGGGAGGAAGAGTATAATCCTACCCAACTGATTTCATGAGAATACCGATCAAGTTTTTTTAAGACCAATTATTTTTACAAAATGATTTTGATTCAAACCTTGCATGACTTTATCTCTGGCTCGTATATAGAGTGTTCAATTAAGCCAGTATATACTCTGTAAAGTTTATACCCAATCAACGTTAATAGAATTACAGGGAGGAGCTATATGCGTGTTTGAACATGGAGGCGGTGAGGCTATCATGGTGGCTGTAACGGTGTGATGGTGATTGGTGACCGTGTGTCGTGGTAGAGATTGAGCCAAAATAACGGTCGTTTGGTAGAAATTTTGAGGCTGGATGTTGTTCTTAATCCATTAATCCTTAGTAATGCTTTCGATTCGTTTTTCTATGCATCGTGCGAGAATTGGTTGTGTACGTGATTATACTTACCAACTCATTCCTATTGGCCTAATGGTGATAAATACATATAATGATTGAAGATACCCTTACTAGAAACAAAAATCCCTAGATTAACTTAGATAGCCCAAACTTAAGTAGCCTATAACTGTAGCATAGACTTTCCATACACAGACACACCCCAAGAAAAAAAAGTCACCTTATGAAAAAAGTAAACAAACCTAGACGCACATTGAATGTCTTGATAAAAAAAGTGTTCTTGAGGAAGCATTTATAGGGGGAAATGACCTAAGGTTTAGCAAAAAACAATATTACCCTTACAATAGAACTGGAGATAAAGAGTACTTATGTAGCCTATATACAGTGAATTAAATATGGAATTTACTGACACGTACAATGAATGATGGATTCCAGTCCAGTTAAAGAATCAGAAGATTCAATCAACACCAGGTTTAGGAATAAGAATGACACACACCTTAAGATCTTGAAAGCAGAAACAGAATTTCTGAAATAATCACGAGACCCTGACTATTTGACAACCATTTCAAATAGTTGTTGTATCCACCGTGGCATGAACTTACCTACCTTAATTTCGGCCATCACCGCCACCAAGAGATATATGCATATATAGGCAACCATTCAGCTTTCACAAACATTAGCAGATGTTATAACCCACGTGAAACCACGTTCACCTATCAAGAACACTCAATTAAGTTAGATGTAAATAAGTAAGCTGCATTGAAGATTTGAGTTGTGGGAGATGGAATAAACACCAAATCAAGACAATTACCAAATTGAACAAAATTAACAGAGGGACAACACATCAGATGAAGCATATAGTAACTGCATGAGCGGCCACAGGAAGACTCGGTTCTCAATTTTCGAAAGGTATCGAGCCTGTTCATCAGTGGGAGGTCCTTACAACCTATCTGTGTGTGTTTGTGAAAGTGTGAAAAGTGCGTATGTATAAATAAATAAATGTTTGTTTAGTTAGATGTTGTATGTGAAATGATGTGAAGTATATGTATGTATATATATATATATATATATATATATATATATATATATATATATATATATATATATATATGTATATGTATATATATATATATATATATATATATATATATATATATATATATATATATATATATATATATATATATATATTTATTATATGTATTCTACAGTGCAGAATCGAGTATGAGTATATTGATTCACACATCTGGCTGCTTTGTGCTTGAAGCAAATAACATCAACTTAATAACATAGTTCATCCCAGGCGTAATGATTAACACAGACCGAAGGTCCTCAAACTAAAAAATTGCCGTGGGTCGCAAGATCTATCAAAAATTTCGAAACATTTTTCTACAGTTTTCGGAGCTTGCCGACGGAGATCGATTGACATTTGTTATATATTGTAACGACACGTCAAAGCTCATTGTTTGTCGTTAGCGTTAACAAGTATTTTCTCCAATCAAATGTTTTAACTTGGGTTGATTCTTCACATTATTAGACGCTTTACGGGAATTGTTTGTTAGATAAAATCTTATAAGGGGTGTCACTTGCTTGATTTATGAACAACTGTTAAGGAGGAACTCTCTCTTGTTGACTGATTTTGGAGGTCACTGAGTAGGACGTCTAGTTTACGTTCCGGGGCCAAAAATGTTAGGTCTGGGTAAATCTTAACCAGCACGCATGTCGTATTTAATTGTGTTCTATGGTTGATGGTTGTTGATGGTTGTAGACTGGGCATGGTTTATGTTTCTAATAGGGTTAAGTGTAAGTTTACACATTGTAGGTATAGGAAGTAGTTTCTGTTTAAAGGCAACTGCGGGCTCGGACGATGGGCGGTTCCCGGCTCGGAATAGGAGTGGTAGAACGATTCTGACCATGAGTTAGGAGACGAACGAGTCATCTATTGGCAAAAACAGTGTTGGACCAGCCCAGGAAGTCGGATCGGACGACGAGTAAAATAACCTAGAAGACCAGGTTCAACACTTCGGTTCATCTGCGCCGCCGATCACCAATCCGCGCCGCAGTTCACCAATCCGCCGACTGCGCCACAGTTCACCAATCCGCCGACTGCGCCGCGGTTCACCAATCCGCCAACTGCGCCGCCGATCACCAATCCGCGCCGCAGTTCACCAATCCGCCAACTGCGCCGTTGCTCACCATTCCGCCGACTGCGCCGCAGTTCACCATTCCGCCAACTGCGCCGCAGTTCATCAATCCGCCGACTGCGCCGCTGTTCACCATTCCGCCAACTGCGCCGCAGTTCATCAATCCGCCAACTGCGCCGCCGTTCACCATAACCCAATCTTCAGCGCCGAAGTCTATCGTTCTGCCCTCCGTGTCGAGACCCGCCATTAGTAATGTACTGTGTTGTATTTAACTTCATCGACTTCTGAGCATGTGTTAAAACTTGGTTTCGTATTTAATAATTGCCTCTGTAATGCACGACCACTGTGCACCATCTTGACATGTATATAGATCGTAAATAAACGGGTAAACTTTAATATCTCCTGTCGACAGCCTCATTCCTGTGTTCCCGCATTTCCACTCTTCCTTGCGCTCACCACCGAGGACGGCGCGTTACAATATCAAGGCTGAAATTCAATAAGCTACATATGCTTTTATGCATTCTGATTATCGATTCTGAGGGGTTGAAGTCTGTTGGTCGTACGTGGCTCAGTCCTAATGGATACGGCACGAGTCGTGGACCTAAACAGTTTGCTGAACTGGCGAGTCAGTCTGGATAAGACTAGTTTGCATATAATTACCAGGAATTATATAAGGGTACTTATTTCCAGCAACTGCTATAAAGCCAAATTCGGGAGAGCTGACGTCACCTGCAGTGGCTAGACGAAAGCTTTAAATAATTCATATCACGAACAATGCCTAATTTCATTGAGTAAATATATTTTAATTATCTGCAGTAATGAAAGACATATCTAGCTTCTTAATCTGAAGCAGTCATGTTTATTCCACAAGAACTAATTCACAAGGTCTAATTCTTTTCCGGCTGAATGTAACATATTTTTTAAAATCCACCGACTGAACCATTTCCCCGTGATTGAAAACACCCATCCCCCTCCCCACTGAATCATATTCCCCCGATCATTGACTTGCATTCGCCACTGGCACCCAGATATTTCGGGAAGTTTGCAAGTTTACTTCAAAATTTCTAACTCGTAACAATCCGTCAGATAAACTTGTTTTTCGGATATCAAACAAATCAGTAGCATTATAGTCTACTCACGATTCGCGTGTTATATTTATTATTTGACCTGACAACAGCCTTACAACAATCTCAACTCGACAATGGCAAAAGAAAATGTGTTAGGCTGTGGTAAAAGCATTTATTCGTAACGAATGAACATACTGATATTAACGTAAAGTAATCCAATATATATAGAAAGCCAGTCTTTGTAATGGATATATTAAGATACGGAGATAAACTCCTTATGGAACTAGTTATTTGCCAATTATATATGCAGCTAACAATAACTCTTAGAAATTAGGATTGTAATATTTTCCTATTTGTGTAAAACTCCAGTCAAACAAATACAACGATAACAACCGAATCTGTGTATCGTAACTCATGGGAACAGATCCTGGTGGGGACAGCGGGACGCGTCCCCATCAACTTTTTCAGTGGTGGGGACATTATATACCGTGTCCCTACCAATTTGTCTTGACCAAACGCTGCATTTCAAATTCACCTGTATTAAACTTTGGCGCAGTTTGATCAAGCATTGAGCAAATGACAAGCAGCAGTTCTCATTTTATTATACTTATCCACAGTTGTTAAATATAGGACGGAAATCGCATTTGCGGCAGTCTATAATTGTTTTCTGTGAGAGGACCCCAAACCCATCGCATATACAACAGTCTACTTGGATTATTTGTCCCCTGATTTTTTTTTCTGCAGACGCCCATGTATTTCCCCAAACTAAATTTCTAAGCCATGTGATCTAAAATTTTAAGAGGTTTGGGAGCATCATTTGGGTCTGGGAAGTGTTATTTACAGCGATCTGGGAGGTATATTTGCCCCCCAAAACTTCTACCCTATACGCGCGAACCGATGGTCGTGCTCCACTTAGATAGTATCAGAGAACAGAAACGCGTCCCCACCATTATTTGTTTCAATATGTAATTTCTATAAAGCGCTTTACAAGTACTAGTCCGTATATATAAACCTTCCCCGACATAAAGGTAGCTACCATGAGCTTCTCCTCACCATCTACTACGGATGTGGTAATGCAAAATGCGGGGTCTTCCACTGACATCTGGCCACGTCTTAACCATATCACCGATGTTCTTCTTTTGGTAAGAAGAGTCAGAAATATTATAAATTCCGATTTCATTACATTTGCAAACTGTAATGACATTGAACCCCGGCAAATTACAACAGTAACGAAATGCCATAACCCCAAATCTCTTATTTCTTTTTAAAACATTCTGATTTAATATTTCTCCTTTCATGTTAATGACAGTGATGTGTGATTCCGCTCCTGATACATAACCAGTCAAAACAATATTACCATCGCTACTACTTGTCATACCGTTGATCCTATAACCTTTAGCTTTGATTCCTGCAACATCAACAACAGACTCTGCGCTTTCTGTAATGACAACGTTATCATATATAACTTTTGTTATATCACTGATGACAAAATCAGATAAAGATTCTAACTCTGGATATTCTTGTTTCATTTCTTCGATCATAGGTTCACTGGCTGCTCTTATGTCGGGGACACACTGTGCGTCTGTCCAATCGTCATTACATGCAAGAATGGAAGAAGACGTTGCTGATAAGTTTTCGAACCGTTTAATAAGTTGCTGACATTTATTTAGTATTTCTTCACATTCGTTTTTGTTTTGACTTGTAAGAAGATCTTTAGCTGTTGTCAAGGTCTTGAAATTACTATCTAACTCCCCGAGTATTTTAAAAAATTCACCCTCCGTTTCCTTACAATTGTCCTTAAATTCTTCCAATTCCTGGTCATATTTTACATCGTTTTTTTTCATATTTTCTTCATGTTTCATGATCAATCGGTTCATTTCCACTTCATGTTTAACTGTCATTTCACGTTTTTCACATCCTCTTCTATTTTCAATGTCAGCAGCTCCTTTTTCACGTTCAACGTTACATTCGGCAAGTTTATCCTTTATTTTCTTTGCCTGTTCCTCGTATTGAATTGTCAACAACTTTGTCTTTTTTGAAACATTTTCATTCAATTTTACTAGCGTCATTTGAACCTTCTCGGGTAACGCGTATAGTTTAGTTTTGTGCTTGCTTAGTTCCGCGAGGTTCTGATTCAGTAATGTCCTTTCTTTCTGGGCTAGGTCATTCACATCTATGAGATCATGACCTTTGTGTTTACCGTGAGTGCAGACTAAACAAACTGGTTCATTTTGGCATGTACCACAGCACAATTTGGCTGGTTCTTTTTTATGAAAATGGCACCTGGAATCTTCCGTCATTGCAGCTATTTCCTCCATGGTTAGGTTCTTAGCTGCCATATTTTCCAATTTCAGAGTGCTTGGTTGGTGATAAGTAAACATTTTATTACTGATATGAACCTTGTAACATTCGTCGCATAGAAAATCTCTACATTTAAAACAGTAAGCGGAACATACCACATCCTTTGAACAGCTCACACACTGCTTCAAATCTTTCTTTTCGAATGATTTACGCAATTCTATGAACTCGAGCACACTCTTCATATGAAAATCAGTCTTAAAGCCGTCCAATCCATCCTTTGGTATACAACATCGCTGTTTACAAAGTGGACATTCAATTGTCCCATCATGGCTGGCTTGAACAACTTTCCTCAAGCAATCGTTACAGTATCGATGAAGACATGGTAACAGTTTCGGCTCATTAAATTGATCCAAACAAACAGAACACTTGAAGAAGTTTTCTGTCAGGTCTTCTATGAAAGGGTTCCAGGTTGCCATGTTGATAATGATCGTTAACCCTCACTTGAAAAAACTGTACTCAGTTACGTCACAATCTGTGAAAGAGTGCAGGAAAAGAAAGGAAGGGTTTAACGAATTATTATTTATCCCTGTATTCCATAAAATATGAGTGGAAATACGAACATACATGCATAACCCGTTCAAAATGGTCCGAACACAGAAGTGCTAAAACATTTCTGGCCAGTGTTTAACTCGTCCTTCAGCTCCAAACTTTTGGAGAAGGTTGTTAATGCACGACTTGAGCGACACTAGCATACCAATGTCCTTCACGAACAGTTTGGACTTCAGGATGTTGTGTTGAAGTAGTTTGAGTCAATATCTGTCCAACCGATTTCAAACAGTTTGCAGTAATATCGAGCTTTCGGAACCAGTACCCCTAGAGTTTGGCGTGCCACATGGATCCGTGCTTTGGCTCAAGTTATTCACTATGTACACAATCGTACATAGTCACAATTACTTGAATTACCATTTCTACTGATACGGATGACACACAAATATACCTTCATTGAAGCCTGTTAATTAAAATCTCTACTAGTAGATGTGTTTTGGAGAATATTGAATATTGCTTTGTTGCTATCAAATAGTAGATGACAAGCAATACACTTAAACTGTACTGGTGACAAGATTGAAGTAATCATAATCATAATCTGAAAAAATTTCCCGATGTATTGTTGAGGAGTTGCGATTAAATCCGTATCAGACAGTCAATAGTTGACCTCTGGTAATCGCAAATAAGACTGTACTACTTGCTTATAGTTACACCCACATGCTAAGAATGCAGTTCATCCGAATGCTTTTGAAGGTTATTGTGTTTCGATGGTTTTAAGACTTTCACCCCATTGACCCCAAATGTTCTTGACCTCCACAGAAAACAATAGGACTTTTCTACTGAAGAGGTGCATCCACGTACCTAATTAAAGTTCACCCACCATACAGTTATTGAATTATCGTTTTGCAAGCCAAATTGCTACACACACACACACCATCATCATCGCAAAGATCATTCCTTTCGCCTTCGATAAGGAATGTAAATATGAATGAGAACAAATCAATCAGTAGATTATTGAATAAAAGAAATGCATACGTTTTCTTTTTGCTATATACACTGAGTTTTCAGAGTAACATTAACCATACAATAAAACGTAACTATCTTAACTAGTAGTATCGAATTATATATAGATACATGCATCAGAAATAAACCAACTCATTGTGCTATCCTCGTTGCGTAACTGTGTATAGTCCTCTGCATGTTCGATGTTACATGAGTAATCCAATCAATGCAACTAATGTGAGCAATAAGATCAAAACTAATCCATCATTCTTCGCATAATACTTGAATGTCATTCAAAGGAAGACAACTGTGCAAAATGTCCAATCTAAATGGCACTATATGATTTCTATTTATTAAAACCTCTCCCCTATCATAACTAAGTGACACCATGAGGCCTAACATGATTTTGAGCAATATGACTTTGATACTGGGGCAGTCTACCTCAGCAGCTCTATATAGATAATATATAGAACGGCTGATTCAACAACTAATCGTACCAATTATGATGTTCTTTTCCTCGTGATCTCTAAAAACACCAACCTTCTTTATAATCTTCTGATCAGCTGATGCCGTTTTTCCTCAACGTATAACTGGATATATAATCTATTATATATGAGTGAATAGATATATAGTGTCAGAAAGTGACAAATTACTAAAGTAATTTTCCCAGATGTTCGAGAAATTAAGCACATGTAAACCCGCTGTTGGTTCCTTCGTTCTATGGTACGTTTCGTATTCATAAATTAGTTTGTCACACAATGTACGTCTGTGGATATAGGCTTTGGTTGTGCTAATATTTGGGAAATATATATACCGTATAAACGTTCAAAGGTGTACAATACATCTATATTAAAATAAACAAAAACAAGTTTTATTATTGACTTACACACTAAAACATGAAGTTATAGACCACATTACTTTCATGATTTAGTGCGTTAGTCAATAAGAAACTTGTGTTTGCTTAGTTTTAATATAGACGAATGGAATACCTTTGAACGTTCAAAGGGTATATCTATTGCCCAAATATGGCCATAGTTTGGATAGAAGTTCTCACTAGCCAAACGCTACCCATTACAGGATAACTGACAAGTTGCCAATTAATGGCACCATCAATTTGCCGTATTGTGCATATTTTTTTTGCTATGAGAGCCTGTAGTTTTCTTCACTTGTGAACAAACCTCTTTACTCATAGAATACAATTTTCGCACACTGCTCCTGGGAGGCCTAAAGTGGTCTAAAGTTGCCTCAATTGACCCAATTTTTACACCAGATATATTTCCATTCATACTCTTTAACATGTAAGCCACAACAACTAGATCCTGATTGATAACATATCAAAAAGATGAGGCTCCTGCTGCTTTTTGGCACCTTTCCTAAACCTATCATTTTGGGGCTCCTAAACTAGACGTCTGAAAATGGACCGATCAATTTTTAATGTTGTTCTTTATTCTGGAATCGTGGGAATTTAACAAGGGGTAAACTTGAAGGATAAAAGTGAAAAGGGTTAAAGACCTTGGATGAGTTTTATAGGAACTTAAAGAGGTATAATATCACCTCATGACAATACAGCAGAAGATATAATGTTTCCATACAGAATAGAACTGCCCTATACAAATTTAAATATTTGTGTTGATTAAACTGTCATCTTTGCAAATTTTACCGAAAACTCAAAAATTGTGTGCATTCATGGAACCATCAATTTTCCGAATAATGACCGTGTAGATTTTTTTGCTATGAGAGCCTACAGTACTTTTGTTTTCGTCACTTGTAAACAAACCTCTTTACTCAGCAGTTAAGAAAATATCGTACGCTGCTCCCGGAGGCCTAAAGTGGAAAAACTGTCTCAATTTACCCATTTGTTTTGCACTTCCAACATCCAATCCACAACAACAGACCCATCTCATTGATAACATATATTCCCCTAAATTGTTTTTATATGTGCTTTGTGTGTAACTAAATTGGCTTGGCTTTCCTACCCGCAGGAATGTGAAAGATGACGGAGGGGAGGGGCCAGGGGGGGGGGTATAATACTACCCAACTGATTTCATGTGAATACCAACAAGTGTTTTCAAGACCAATTTTTTTACAAATGTTTTTGATTCAAACCTTGCATGACTTTATCTCTGGCTCGTATATAGAGTGTTCAATTAAACCAGTAAATACTCTGTGATGTTTATACTCAATCAACATAAGCATAGCATACATTTAAATAAATGTATGTTTAATTAGATGTATATATATATATAGGCCTATATATATATATATATATATATATATATATACAAGGGCGTAGGAACCGGGGGCTGGGGGGCGCCAGCCCCCCCAGTGAAAAATATGGAGGGGCGGAAGTATCATTCCGTCCCCCCCCCCGCTTCGCAAGTCAGAAACCCCTATTTCATTTCCAAATGAGGAAAAATCTCATTTGGAGCACCAAATTGCATCTAAGGCCAAGTGAAAATGCAAAATTATATACAAAATGGAGTGGGTGGGTTGAAGTGTGCTATATTGCACCAAATTGCATCTGAGGCCACCTGAAAATGCAAAAAAATTCCAAAGGGGAGGGGGACACCCCCTCCCCTTAGACCCCTCCCCCAGGCCGGCCATCAGTCTTCAGCCCCCCACTCAAACGTACCTTCCTACGCCACTATATATATATATATATATATATATATATATATATATATATATATATACATATGTGTGTGTGTATGTGCGTTTGTTTTGCTATCTAACCGAGGACATGAACAAAAGAATTTCAGGTCCTCGGTTGTGATTTCTAAAGAATCACCACGTCCTCGGAAGAATTCTATGGTATGGGGTATTGTTAAGGTTAGGATACTTGGATTTGAACAATGGAAAATACAATGAGGTCCTGGGTCTGAATGTAATACAAACATGTGTGTGTATGGGTGTGTGTGTATGTTTATTTGCTCAGGTGCTTGTCTAAAAGCATACGTACCTTTCACACTCACTTTTGCAAAACTAAAAACATTCCTTCTATCAGGAAGTTATTTACGCAGCTTGTATCGATCGAATCTTGCATCAGCAGCTCATATTTCTTCAGCTAAGAATAAAGACTATGGTTGGTTGCTTCACATCATGAAGTGCATAGATATGAATTGTATACTCGAGCTTCGTGGCGTTTAATATATATATATATATATATATATATATATATATATATATATATATATATATATATATATATATATATATATATATATATATATATATATATATATATATATATATATATATATATATATATATATACTACAGTACAGAATCGAGTATGAGTATATTGATTCACTGCACATCTGGCTGCTTTGTGCTTGAAGCAAATAACATCAACCTAATAACATAGTTCATCCCAGGCGTAATGATTAACACAGACCGAAGGTCCTCAAACTAAAAAAGTGCCGTGGGTCGCAAGATCTATCTTAAATTTCGAAAAAAAAATTCTACAGTTTTCGGAGCTTGCCGACGCGTCGGAGATCGATTGACATTTGTTTTTAAAATATCAAGGCTGAAATCCAATAAGCTATAGCATTTATGCATTCTGATTACGATTCTGAGGGGTTGGAGTCTGTTGGTCGTACGTGGCTCAGTCCTAATGGATACGGCACGAGTCGTCGACCTAAAAAGTTTGCTGAACCGGCGAGCCTGTATGGATAAGACTATTTTGCATATAATTACCAGGAATTTTGTGAGGGTTCTTATTTCAAGCAACTGCTATATGAAGCCAACCCTGGAGAGCTGAAGTCACTTGCAGTGGCTAGACAAACTGAGCTTCAAATTATTGATATCACGAACAATACCTGATTCATTGAGTAAATATATTTTAATTATCTGCAGTAATGAAAGGCATATCTAGCTTCTTAAGCTGAAGCAGTCATGTTTATTCCACAAGAACAAATACACAAGGTCTAATTCTTTTCCGGCTGGATGTAACTTTTTTTTTAAATCCACCGACTGAACCATTTCCCCGTGATTGAACACATCCACCCCCTCCCCACTGAATCATATTCCCCGATTGACTTGCACACGCCACTGACACCCAGACATTTCGGGGAATTTGCAAGTTTACTTCAAATTTCTAACTCGTTACAATCCGTCAGATAAACTTGTTTATTGAATATCACACAGATCAGTAGCATTATATATAGTCTACTTACGATTCGCGTGACATAAATATATATTTTTTATTTGATCTGACAACAGCTAACACGACAATGGCAAAGATCTCACTAACACGCAACAAAGTGTTCTAACCACTTGGAGGTATATTTTCATTTTGAAATAGCGACTCCACAATCCTTAACAGCGTTACACTACACTACTGTCTGACTGTATACACTCTCGATTCTCGTTAATTCAATAAGGATCTCTTCGCACATCGAGGTATACAGCTTGAACGTCCAATGTGGTCAATGATTAACTTGACCACGACCACCCCCCTCAAAACACAGTAACGCGTATTGGCCTATGTACGGGGGTCACTTGCCTTTATAATATAGTGCTGCTCTGCTTTGCCATTATCTACGGAGTGACGAATATACGCAAACATGAACTTTAAACACACTGTCAACTTAAGGTCATGCTATGCTAAATGGTACACTATTATGTATATATAATATAGATATTGGTTTTTCAATGGTGACGGACAGAACACAGATGATTGCCAGGGTCTATGCGGTGCGATCGGTTGTTGCCTGTTCACTTCCATTCAGTAGGCCTAGGTCATTTTGGTCTGTTGTGTTGATGTTACAGAACCCGAACGAGCTGTGAATTAACTCTGCGAATAAACAGTACCGGAACACCCTTCGACAACCCTTGTTTCTTCTTTCACGTGCATGCATGGTCGTCTGGTTCTATTCTATTTTACGGTGATCTTTCTATAGAAGGAAGGTGAGAGAACTTCAGTCATCTGTGACAATCGCGGAACAACCACTGTAACATTAGTTCAATATGAAGTATCTTTACTTGGTTGTTGCAGTTATTTCCCTTGTGTCGACCACGGACGCAGCGAATATACTCTTTTTCAATGGTCTAGGGGAGGGCAGCCATTTTACGGTTGCAGCAGAAATCGCCCGAGAACTGATTCATAACAGTCATTCAGTAACTTTCCTCATTAGCGATGCATATAGTCATCACAAAGAAGATGCCATTTTCTCGAAGCTGTTCAATTTTGAAGTATTCAAGCACAGTCTACCGTTGGATAATGTCCGTAATAGAATGTCTGGAATGACCCAGGCGGCATTCGAAGATCGTCTGTTCATGTACCAGATGACAAACATGAATAGACTAGTCAATGAAACCAACCAGGATTGTAGTGACCTGCTTGAAAACGGAGAAATAATGAACCGTCTACACGCAGCTAAATTTGATCTCACCTTCTACGACCCTATGTGGCCCTGTTCGGCTATCCTTGCCGATATAATTGGTGCTCCTCACTTGGCCCTGTCGCCGACGGCCTTCCTTGCTGCACATTGTCGTCTGTTTGGCGGTGAAACCAATCCTGCTTTCGTTCCAGAGTTAGGTACTGGATTGCCCGTGCGCATGTCTTTCGGACAGAGGTTGAAGAATACAGCTTGGTCCCTACTGAATGACGCCTTGGTGAGCCTTTTCATCGATGCACCGTACAAAGATTTGAGTGGGGTTCCAGAGGCACAGAGGAAGAAAGGAGTGAAGAAAATAATGGAAGAAACGAGTCTTTGGATTATCAATTCGGACCCTATCATCGATATACCAGTGGCTCTCATGCCCAACGTGGTTATTGCACCGGGAATGTCGACGAAACCAGCCAAGTCATTAGATCGAGTATGATAAAAATTCTAATTTTTAGTTCAGTTTGTTGAGCTTTATTGTCATGAAAATGTGTCTGTCCGTTTGTCTGTCCTTCCGACAAAAAGTGGGTAACAGGCTACCCTCGCCGTTCTTTGTCGATTTTGTACCAAAATAGTTGGTGAGACTGGAACATATATTAAGTGTGTGAATAGATCATCAACAAAACGTAGGTCAAAGGTCATGAAGGGTCGTCGTGAGTGTTACCACATTGTATCAGAGTTGAGCTACTTCATTATTGATGTTCTATAGTTACTGCTGTGTCCTTGGTATTGGTGCAGGATAACAAATATATAGTCACCTACATTCCCTCCCCCACTCATGAGGGTTAGTAGAGCCTAAAATGGGTTTATTGTTGACCTATATACCTTGTTGCGCATGTTCATCTTAAATGACATGGATATGCAAATAGTGATACCGATAGTGACAAACATATACACAGTGATTGATATTGTGACAGGCAAACCAATTTATTTCCTTCTCGAAACCGGAAGTAAACGTCCCGTGTGCTGGCAACTTGTACGTTACGTTACGTCAGGCTTTTCAGTATAGAAACTACTATTTGCGATTGCCACTCGCCTCCACCACAGTAATTTTGGTTATTACGGTACACTGCTGTTTAAACCCCGATGTGTATAAGTTCACCCACATATATTTTACTCATTCAAACGTGTTTTCTGTTAACTGCAGGATTTAGAGGCGTTTGTACAGTCGTCTGGAGATCACGGGGTCATTGTTTTCTCCTTAGGTAGTTACGTCACTCACTTACCCCCGGAGAAGCAGGCTATGTTCGTCAAATCGTTTGGACAGCTGAAACAAAAAGTCATCTGGCAATGGAAAGGAGACAACTCACCGGTAAACTTGCCGGAAAATATTCGAACCATGAAATGGTTACCTCAAAACGATTTGTTAGGTAGGTTTATGGAGGGGGCATTGAGAGCCAAGGGACGATCCCTTGGACGATTATCTCACTGGGCCCCACTTTTTAAAGCTTCTTTTGCCCCTTTAAGTATGTAATGATAAATGAGAATACATTATTTTTCATCTCATATTTCCGATGGCATTTTAGTTGATCACGGACCCCGGGATTTTCTCTCCTGACCACCCACCTCTCTCTGTTCAGGTCTGGGTAGGTTAAACTTGTATATGGAATACGGGAGAATGATATCTAAATTGATTTTCTTCATAAATTATTCTTGCGTCGGTAGATTGATATTTCCCTCTATCACTTTTCAAAGTTACAGGATTGGAATTTTGGTATCGTTGTAGATGTTGGGTGGCGCTTGATATTTATGACATTGTCGTGAAATATTACTAAAAATATATGAGAACTTCCATTCTTCATATAAACTATACGGAGAACAACTTTCATTTCCGACATTACCCCCCTCCCCGCCACCCCACCCCTCGAAACAAACAGGTGTGATGTCATGGATGCACACTGACATCAAACTGTTTTGCTTTTTAATTAGTTCTGCTCTATTGTTTTACGTTGGATTGGATATAGGGTCTTGGATAGAGCTTTGCCTTATAAGGGAATGTGAATTTAAAAGATGGAAAAAATGTAGAAACTGAAATTAAATTTTGAAGACAATTAAGCACAATTGAGTTTTGTTTTTAATCTGCATCTTTGATATCACGCCTGTTTGCTTCAATGTTATACGTTTGTTAGCCTTAAAATGATGTCAAATCAAAATCTTACTATCTCGAAAACGGTATAATTTAGACAAAGGATGAATATTTCAAAGGATAGGCTCACTAGAATATTTTTCGCTTTCATTACTTCAATATCAATTTTACCAGGTCGGTATCAGGTCGGTAATAATAATCTGTAATCTTTCGTGTCCACTGGTAGTATTTCTGTTAATATGTTATGTTCTTAATTTTAGGTCATAAAAATACTAGACTGTTCATCTACCAGGGAGGGAACAATGGACTGTATGAAGCAATTTACCACGCAGTCCCTCTGTTGGTACTACCAATAATCGGTGACCAGTCAGATGTAGCCCAAAGGGTACATGAGAGGGGTATCGGTAAAAGGCTTAATCCAATAACTATTACAAGCGAATCTCTCCTAGAATCCATCACGGAAGTCTTGGATACACCCTCGTAAGTCGAGAAATATCTCTCCCCCTGTTTCTGAAACCGATTATAAAATGAAACAAGAAGAATTATCTTTTGGTAATATACAGCAATTCCATGTTTTATGTTCTTTTATCCTGTAGTTGAATATCAGCACGTACGGTTTCATTTTAAACACAAACATAAGAATACCATCACACTGATTTTCACATCGTACTTATTCAAAAATACTGGAAAATGTGTGGTCAAGTTTTGAAATTCAGTGTGACCATTTCAGCATTTCCCATATGTGCTGTAGAATTATATTTGATGTTAAATATATTAAATGTTTTACGCTATGTACGAAGTATAAAATGACTGATGTAAGTGACGTCACACAATATTTTTCGAATGAATCTGTTCCCAACCTAAGATACATGTTTTGCTTCCGAGGTGCCATTTTAAAGTGGTGTTTGGCAAATTACGCCCTTATAACATTCTCATATCACATTCTTCTATACTAAAGGGATGTGCGTTCAATACCGACTAGTGCCTCTTTACGGAACGCGAAAAAGGAAAAACTTATTTCGTTGCTAAGTTATACCGACTAAAGTTTAGACAACGACGTAAGTTTTGACAACGGAAGTTTAGACATCAACGTGAGT
Organism: Apostichopus japonicus; assembly: GCF_037975245.1. Lineage (NCBI taxonomy): Eukaryota > Metazoa > Echinodermata > Holothuroidea > Aspidochirotida > Stichopodidae > Apostichopus > Apostichopus japonicus. The sequence continues at coordinate 14,535,846 of NC_092562.1, read as the reverse complement.
TTGAGCAACAACAGCAACAAGTTTAGTTTAGACAACAACAAACTTAGTTTAGACAACGAAATAAGTTTGCCCTTTCCGCGTTCCATACCTCTTTGCCATGAAGCAATTCATATTCCACGACTGGAATTGTTTTTCTTTGTTTTCTTTCCAGATTTCAAAAGAATATTGACAACTTGTCTGAAATGTTCCATGACCGTCCCATGACGTCACAGAAGAAAGTAGCCTTCATCGTGGAACATCTTCTCAAATTTGGAGCGGAACATCTTAGATCACCCGTCCACGATCTTAACTTTATTAAACTTAATATGCTAGATGTATATACCGTACTACTTAGCATACTTCTGTTGGTCTTATACATAACGTACAAAATTATTAAGTACATAGTTCTAGTTTTAATATCGTTTTGCAGAACGAAACCTAAAAAGGATTAACATACATCATCGGGATCAATGAATAATTAAAGATCATGTGTAGTATCTGTTCCCTCTCGAGGGGAATGGTGATGCACACCTGACGATGATCACATAGTCACAGTCCCGATGCAAGGGTACTGGGGTTGAGAGCGGATCAGTCGTTCGGTAGTTTGGTTTTCGTGCCCAGGTTCTTTCCTGGGCGACTTTTTCTTAAAAAGTATGAATAATTAAAGAGAGGCGTGGTCATCACGTTGGTCGTATTCAGAATGTTTTCTTTGACTACTATGCACAATTATTTTTGTGTGGTGTTCCATGCATTCTACCAAAAAAAAAAAAAACATCGACTTTGAAATGACAAGCTTTATCGTTTGTCGTTTACCACCTCACTAGCCGCCCCCCCCCCCTTTCCATCCATGAAAAAAAAACACAAGAAAATATTATTAAAGAACAACTAAAATAACACATTTTTAATGAAACTCTTAACCCAAAGTGCAGTTACGTATAATCATTCCAGTTGTATAGAATTTTAATTACAAGGACGAATAAACAACACTATTATAGAAGGAAGGTGAACCCTTTGAAAACCATGCATGCACAGCACCAACATAACTGATAACCTACAATCCATTCCCTAGATCAACGAGGGATTTTACCTTACCAAAATTAATCAACTTCAAACAGCCATAGTAATATTTGTAAACTAAAATGACGTACTTTAGGATTATATGTCTCCGGGTCGTGCGGTAAATTATAAGGAAGAATCGTTTGAAGTGTTACGGAAATTTATTGTGCTGTTATTGTTGATCAACTCGCATACGGTCACTATCACAACGAACCACATTGGGAATATGGTTTCTCTCAAGGTTATATGAATATAGTATAATTATTAGTCAAAAGCTTTGCCTTTGCCACCCCCAAACCGCCCGCGTACTCCTCTGCTGTAATCGATTGGGCCCAAACTTTTAGGCCCTCGGACCAGAATTGTCCATGCCGAATTTATCAACCATGCCCCATCCAGGCTCGGAATCGATACTGGGAATATATGAAAGCTAGCTTTGATTTTGGATTAGATGCTGAAAAATAATCTGTCGGCAAGCTTCGTTAACGGTTGATATATTTTCCGACGTCTTCAAGAAAAAATCCTGTAACCCACTGAAAATATTTCGTGACCCACGTTTGAGACGCGCCCCATAGTTGACGGTCCAATTCATCCTATTACGAGCCATAACATATATTAGGCCATGGTACATAGGGCATTTATGTGCTCTGTTTTCAATTTCCGTGCAACTGATCGAGGGAGGGGCTAAATTTATCACAGAATGATGAATTAAGAGTTGCTAATCACAAATTGCTTTATCCCCACGCATGGTTGTGGTTAAGCGAGAAGAAAATTCATGGAAAAGGGAGTTACATTACCATACTTAAAACCCATATACCAGTTCCACTACTACTGTTTTACTGGAGTGAGAAAGTACACTAACACTGCAAGTTTCATGGGAGTTCTCTCAATTTTTTTTATTTCAGACCTTGAATGAAATCATAAATGAATTATGACTGCTAAAATATGTTAGCTAATTAACCAATTGGTTAATTAGATTAATTAGTTAAAAAACATTGTTAATTAGTTAATTATCTAAATGCATTAATTATTAAAAATCCTACTAATTTATTAGCCAGTTAATTAATTAAGGCCATTTTAATCAGTTGAAAGGATTGAGTATATATGGTAGAGAACAAAAAGGAAGGAAATTTCAAATAATCTTCAAAACTTCATCCACATCTTTGTTTGTATTTAGAGAAGTTTGACTGAGTAGGTTGTAACATGGACTTCCTTTAAATAAAGATTGTCTCAATTGCCTTGAAAGAATGCTATACCCTCCCAAACCAAATTTGACTACAACTCAAACTATGAGCACTTTGTTCATTCAAAAGTGAAATACTTTTTCAAGCCTGATGACTCAAAAGACAGATGCTTATCCACTCTATTCGAGGTGCAAGAAGACGAGAGATACTACCTCCCCTGGATGACACGATACCATTCCTAGTTAAGTCCAAGCATTGCTAAAATAAGACCCCCTCTCATCAATTTTCCTGCAAGAATGCTCACATCCTTCCAAATACAATATTCACTATTAAATACAAAAAAAAAAAAACTACCACACTTCCGGGTGGGGACTGATACAGCACTCCAAATAAAATACTCAATTTTCCTGAAATATGGCCACATCATCCCAAATACAATTTTTTCTAGTAATTTACAACAACAAAAAACTTCCAATCTCTGATCATTAACATTTTGTTCATTCGGAAAAATTAAATCCTTTCCCATCCTGATGACTGCCAAGGCTGATTGTTTACCAGACAAAGTGAAATAATACACAAAAAGGAAATTTGCTTGTTCTCTCGTTTATTTCGTTGATCATCTCTCTATCTCTCTCTTTTTCTCTTTCTCTTTTGCTCAGTCTTTACAAGTTGTGTTTTGTCTTATACTTATTTCTCACTCAACCTTTCTCTCTGAAGAACAGTTTACAACTGACCACTGTCTCTAAAAACACACTATTCAGTAACTCAATACAATACATGCTAATTTCACATAACAAAAACAGAATGGTTGGGCAAACAATAGATGGCATTTTGAAAGCATTTGCCTATTTTCATAACATAGCAGGTGCAAAATTGTTAAACTACTTTACTCTCTAGAACATTCTCCCCTTCCATGAGGTACTCTACCTCAAGTATAAAAAACAAAACAAAATTAATACATTTTACTCATACATTAACCATCAAGAATCTTTCTTCATTACTGCAAATCTATGTACAGTAAGATATTTGTGGAGTATTTATATCACATAATATTGAACTTATATATAACACTTTCTGTCTACATTCGACACAAACACATGGAAACACTTTAAAATTAAACATGTATGCTTATATGGTATGTTCTTATACCAAAATTCACTGATACAAATGCAATAGATCTTGGATTGTGTACAGTCTGAAGGGAATTTATAACCGCTTCTAAGTAAAATTTACTTTACCACAAAAACTTAACTTAATCTAGGATTTCCACACGACAAATCTTTGTAATGTTTCTCAAATAAACAACTCTAATCTAGGTATGCTTATAGCTTTAACAGGAGCCACCTTCGCTTTTGAAGCTACTAGCTGCACTCTGATTCCATTTACCCACATGGTTGTTAAATAAACCACAGCTGCATATGCATCACTCGAAGCATCACAAAACACATGCATTCTTTGGTCTGCGTTACCCTTTGGGCACAAGCATATTCCAATATCAATTTTGTCTAAATTAACTTAATTTTCCAACCACCTTCTGATTTCAGATTCTAGACCCCCTACATTAGGATCATCCCAATCAAGTCCTTTTTCCCCAATTATTTTGCATTCAAATCTTAGCTACTACTATAATAGGCCCAATAATTCCAAGAGGGTCAAACACTGATGATAGCTTGCTTAAAACAATTTGCTTGGTTAAGGTTTCAACATTACTAACCATCACTGGCTTCTTAAGTTGAAATTCGTCTGACTCTGCATGCCAAGTCAATCCTAAGGTCTTTGTTGACGGCAACCTCTGTCTAGTTTTATCAACTGACTTAGCCCTATGTTCCTTTGGAATCCCTTCTAAAAGCGTCTTTGAGTTTGATATCCATTTCATGGGTTTCATGCCCGCTTGGCCCCGTAGAGCAACCAACTGGGTATACAATTCTTATATCCTTTCCACCATTAACAATCTCACACCTCATAAGTCTCACTACCAGTCTTTTCCCTGTGAACTTATACGGTTTCATTTTGACGGAATGACAGATGAAGCATTCATTCGAAAACATGTGGCGTTCCCTCCACTCTCTTGGACCCCTTGTATTGTCGGACCAGAGGGCGCGTTCCCTTGGCGGTTCGTTTTCATCTGCGTCATCATTCAGCTTGTTTACAAATACATCCATTTCTATATAAGTAAAATTAAAAGAAAAAATAGCTGTTAAATAATGTTTTGCAACAAGAAAGGTAAGTTTTAAAATTTTGAGCAAGGATTATTTGCCTCCACAGTTTTTGTTACTTAAGATTCAAAGCATTTTGCCCCCAACTTTCACTCCCTAATCATTAGGATCATTCAATAATCAAAAAGGAAAATAATATTTAGAATTTAACTTTTATGTTTAAAAATTTGAAAGAAGAATAAATTGCCAATGTTCAGCAACATGCTCTAGCAAAATCTTTGAATTTCTTAAAGGCATTTAAAGTTACCTCGCAATCTTAACACAAGTTGACAGAAAAGGTTACAATTCCAAATTCAAAATGCATATACCCTTGTAAATACTGTTTTTATACTGTTTACCGTATGTGCCGTAACAAAAAAATAAATCTATATATGTCTTCTTCCTATTGAGGGTCCATTCTCATAAGTCATAATGAACAAAAAAGTACATGCATACCATCAGTGTATCAGGACTATGTATATTGCTCATGTGGGAATGATGACAAGAAAATTACAACAAGAAAATTAAATATTGCTGATAAAATATGCTCTATGTAGGCTATATGCAGTAGGCTATATGCAGTGTTTTTGATCAAACCTGTAATTTGCTTTGTCAGCCTGGTGTAACCCACAAGTTGAGACATTTGAAAGAAATATGCTGGTCAATGGAGTTGTTTACATCACAGTCAAACTGTTTACTAATAGACCTTATACTGTGTGTGAGCATATCTTTTCTGGATTGAATTCGAAAAGCCAGATTTGAATAAGGGTAAAATTTACATAGGCCTAGTACTAGTAGATATTATGCCTTGCACCAGCAAGATATTTCTATCGCTATATTACCTTTGCAAAGTGGTTATATTGTGTACGTTAAAATTCGCCAAGTTTAGTCAAATTGGCTGAGCTCTACGCCGAACATACATTTCTTTTCCAAGTGGGCAATTTGGAAAAACAGTGGTAGGGCCTAGCCACCTAGGCCTAACTAAAATTAAGGGGCTGGTTGGGAAAAAATGGATTAATACAGAATCTTACATATTTTTGACTAGTACATACCTGCAGCGCGTTTTTCAGCGAGTTTTGCCTGCCTTTTGACTTTACTTATGTCGCAAAACCGTTTGTAACATTCAACGTGGTATCATCATATGTCTCGATGTAGTAAAACTTCCCCAACACATTATGAAATTGTTAACGTTAGGCCGATCGCGGAATTTCTGGCTATTTCTGCCTCCTTGCAATCAAATTGTGTCCACTCCAAGGCAAATTTCTTAAATCTCTCTTATGAATTACTTGTCAGTTCAATAAATTTTGATTTAGAGCAATCTTTAACGTGTATAATACAGTTTTCTCGAAGCGACTTTCGTGTAACACCGCCACTACTGAGCGCGGCCATTTTTGTTTTCGGAACAATTGTTCTGTCAATATTAACAAACGTTGTGATTGGTTGATTCGCCGAAATTTCGTATATGCCTCAAGAATGTCCCTCGTACGACATTTCTGATTGGTAGAAAATAGCCTCGTACAATAACGCAAAAGGACCCGATTTCTGTTAGATTTTTACCGATTTTTAAGCATATATACCAGCATCGCAAGTGGGGACAACTGAATATCCATTCAGAATAATATTTTCATATTTATCATTCACATATTATCCCCTCCCTCTTTGAGTTGCACGGAATGAAACGAAATCAAGGGATGTACCACGGCCTATATATCCTTCCAGCGATGCCGGGGAAGTAATGGGTTGGGAGGGAGAGGGGGCTGACAGGCGTCACGCAACCAACTTAGTTTCCAATTCGCTTGATCATATACATTTGGAAGTTTGCCATCGTTTAAAATCTGGACTTGATATATGGAACTCCAAAATTATGGAATGCGAAAAGGAAAAAAAATAGTTAACGTCCTGATTTGTAGCAAAAACCATGTATAATTCGATAAAAACATCCACATTTGTAGCAAGAACAATGTTAAATTCGTTAACGTCCAGATTTTTAGCAACAGCCATTTATAAATTGTTAACAACGTCCTGATATGTAGCAACAACCATGTAAACTTCGTTAACAACGTCAAGATTTGTAGATACAACCATGTAAAATTCGTTGACAACGTCCTGATATGTAGCAAAAACCATGTAAAATTCGTTAACAACATGATTTCAGGGCCGTATATATAAACGGCTTTGCGTGACTTGTAGCAACGGCGCCATTCAGAAAGTGTTTGTCCATAGACGGCAAACGACAAGAATAAGTAATTAGGCAAATTTACGAAGTCGCAAATTGAGTAGCGGCCCAAAGTTGCAGTGAGGTACTGTATAGGCTTACTGGCACCTAGCTAGTAGTATATATGCCGCCTATAGTAGGCCTACTACATGAGCCCTTATGTCTTTTAGTCGCGCTCGCCAAATTTGGCGAGTATAAATAATAATTGTTAGCGTAAGTTCAGGAAAGTTGCTACAATAACAAGTTCTTCCATTATTGTAATTGTATAATAACCTTCCTGATTAATTTCGTTCATTAGAATTCCAACTATATGTTACTAAACTACAGCATTTACTTTCACCGTTCCTAGGTAGGCAAGCCAAGCACCAAACTTTTGTTATAACGTGAACTTGCGTAGATCATAACTATTGTCTTAACGGTCAGGATATTACGTATATAGTTATTCAAGGTCAGTGTGAATGCAGCATATACGCGTCACGGTATTAAGAAACTTCATTGAAACCAAATCGATGGTACAATATATATAGCTTGTTTACATTTGATATATAGCTCTGCGTTACAAGGCTCGTTACACAGGTAGCTAAGCATTGTTTCGAGTTGGTGAATATATGCCTTACACACGCAATAGTGCGGTGGAGAGGTCTGTTCACAGTATAGCCGACGCATTTCATGGAGTGGTGTTGTCGAATCAGTCGCTGCCTTTCGGTGGTGATGGCGGCGAATTTCAAAGTTCCATGTTCAAGTTTCGTAGTACACATTTCATTTTTGAAGCTTTTAGTAATTGTGCTGTTTAGCTCTCATTCAAGTCTGTCTTCCAAAATCTTGTTCTTCAACAGCAAAGGTGAAGGCAGCCATTACACCACTGCGACTGCTCTCGGTGAAGAGCTTGCATCACGTGGTCATTCCATCACTTTCCTTCTGGCTGATGTGTACAAACATCGAACGGAACACCCAGTTCACTCGAAGCTGTTCAACTTTAAGTTGGTCAAAACGTATGATTCATTTGGAACAGAATGTGACGAGTGTATGGAAGAGGGTTTTCAAGCTGCTTTGGAGGGTAGAAACCTTTTATTCGAATATGATATTCTAGAAAAGGTCATGGATTTGAATGTGCGCTACTGCGAGATGATATTTAACCAGACAGATCTTCTGTCCTCTCTCTTAGATGAACATTTTGACTTGGTGATATTTGACCCAGTCTGGCCATGTGCGACAGGAGTGAGTGAATACCTCAGTGACAAGAGAATAGTGTTCCTTCCTACATCGTTAATGCCTCATATGTTGAGACAGTTGAATATTCCTATCAACCCTGCAACCACATCTGACATGGGTCTGGGGTTTTCATCAAAAATGAACTTTGTCGAAAGGACGGCCAATTTTGTTTTCGTAATTTTGGGCTTATTAACAGGTCCCTCACTGGAATGGCCTTATCGATCATTGATGGAGCCATATGGTATCAAGCCTTCTACGTCATCGTTGCCGAAGGTTGATTTTGTGATTACAGCCACTGATTCTCTGATTGATAAAACCATCCCTATGTATCCGAGTCATGTCGCCGTAGGCGGAATATCAATTCAACCATCACAGCATGTACTCTCACAGGTACCGTATATATTGCACTCTCACAGGTACCGTAATTTCCACCTACCCCCCTCCCCGTTATCATGAAAGCAACGCAGTAACGCAATCTCATTGGTTGATCGTCTCCGGTGCTGTGTAACACCTATAATGTTCTTGCTTTCATATAAGGGAGCTGTGCGCAGAAATACATGGAAGAGAATTTTGAAGGTATAGTAACATTTATTCGAAAATAATGTGATGCAAAATTCGTTAGCCGAAGCCATAGATATACGATATTGCCTATACTTGGCCCCGTCTACATACACAATCTCGCTATGAACGTAGAGAGGGGGTCCTGGTAAGGGTCCCAGACCCCTCTTTGGAATTGTTTGCATTCAAATTATTTTAGCTTCAAATATTAGTTTGCTCAAAATAATTGGGTACATAGTGGAAGGAAGAAAATTGAGCACGCTTCTGGCATGGGGCATTCCTAGCTTTGTAACTGTTTACCGATGGTTTCCTGTTAACTTCTAGTTTGGTTTAATATGCCCATACTTTTCTCACGCCCACCACGCCACCCCCTCCCTTTCGAGAAAGCCATGATCCGCCACTGTACCCTTAATAGAGACCTTCAAATGATAGACCTGTCGTAAAGAATTTCCTGTAATATCTCCATATCGTACCGCTGTTTCGTCTAGGCTTAAAGTTCATATCAACAGATCAAAGTTCCTGCCTGTATAGATAGACACAGTCAGGTGGTTTGCTGTAACGCATCAATGTGAGGAATTCCCTCCTATAGAGTTGTTAAGTATGGAAGCCCCCTCCCATTCACACTTAATTTCGTGGCCCGACATAACATATCGATCCTATAGCGGTAAAGTTCAGTGAATATCGATGATTAGAGAGTAATTCTTGAATTACTCTCTAATCATTGACCTTAAAATATCTTGTATGTGCTAAAGGGGATTGGGCAGATCTATAGTGAGGGGGAGGGGGGGGGGTAAGTCAGGGAACTCTCGAAACTAAATGGTGACAATTCACATGTCCAATTTTGATGTCAAATGTCACTTTGTTGATGTTGTCAGTAGGCTATACATATATGTGAATTGTTTATTTATCATGGTAAACAAAGTTAGCAAAGGCACACCCTAGGTATATTATGTTCTAAACTACAGCATTTACTTTCACCATTCTTATAGGTAGGCAAGCCAAGCACCAAACTTTTGTTTTAACGTGAACTTGCGTAGATCATAACCATTGTCTTAACGGTCAGGATATTACGTATATAGTTAATCAGGTCAGTGTGAATGCAGCATATATGCGTCACGGTACTAAGAAACTTCATTGAAACCATATCGATGGTACAATATATATAGCTTGTTTACATTTGAGATCTTGCGGCATAATGAGTTTTTCTTTCTTGGTCATTATGTGACTGTAAATACTGCCGTAAATGACTACGATATTTCGTGAAGTCATACATGCGGCAGTAAAAACCGCATAATAAAGACAATATGATTTTTGTCCAAAATGGCGATCTTTCTGTGACAGCTGACGTGACAAGTTGCCCAATAAAAATTCAAGCCTTGGTCATTATGCTGCGTAAAAAAACCTCACATAATGACTTTTAATTATTTTTATGATTATGTGACACAAAATTTACTACCGTAGAAGGAGTAGAAGCTGCACAAAAAAAGTTACTGAATAACGTCCGTTTTGGCGTTCCATAGTCAATGCATGGTGCAAGTATATAGCTACCCAAATATTGACTGTTTATATGATAGCAACCTTTCGACTTCAACAAAATTATCATGTTGCCTTTAGATAATTATGTATAGGCATATGTACACAGTATAAGTGATCGAGCGACTTCACTTCCTTAAACCTGCATGCTCTGTTGCGGACCAATTTGTTATCAAAAATGTCGGCTTCTCTGCGGCTGAATGTATCTGTACTGATATACGTGGCGACTATTCTAATATTTCCTAAAGGCGCTTTGTCGTTTAAAGTGATATTCTTCAATGGCAAAGGGGACGGTAGCCATTATCTCGCAGCCGCTTCCCTCGGTGAAGAGTTAGTAGCACGCGGCCACACGGTGACGTTTCTACTGGCTGATCATTTTATGCACCGTGCACAACACCCGGTACATTCCAAACTGTTTACATTTATGCCTATTACAACGTACCCGGAATACGGACCTGAACTTGAAAGTTATATGGGAACCTTGATCAATGTTGCTCTCGAGGGTAGAAACATTCTGTTTGAAGGCGAACTATTGAATGCCGTCGCTTCAGCTGAGTTGACCTACTGTGAAAAAGTCTTTAATCCGGTAACGTTGGCAGCCCTCTCGAATGAAAATTTTGAGGTGGTTATCTTTGACCCCATTTGGCCCTGTGCGACTGCTCTTAGTGTATATATAGGAAGCAAAAGAGTTGCCCTAATGCCAACAACCCTGATACCAAACTTTTTGAGGTATATGGACATCCCTATTAACCCTGCTATTGTACCCGAAACAGGGCTTGGTACGCCATCGAGGATGACTTTTCTCCAGAGAGTTCAAAATCTGCTTTTAGTTGGACTAAGTTTCGTTTGGACTAAATGTTACTCTGATGTGACGTATGACTACATTGTTAGTCCACACGGCATCAGCACTTCACAGTGGTTAAGTGGAATCGACTTTGTGATTACTGCAGCAGATCCTCTTATAGATAAAGTCGTACCGATTTATCCGAGGCAAACTTTTGCAGCGGGTCTAACAGCTACACAAAGTAAACCACTTGTAAAGGTATAATATTCTAGCTGATGATGATCTTACATATAGGCTATGCCTATAGTACGTCGTCTCTGTAATAAACAGCGAAGGGTCGCTTCCCGACTCAAGCGCTCCCCTCCATCTCCCCCTTCCTGTCTTCCGTAAAATACCTAAACGAGCCCCTTTGTAGAAACTTTTAAAACTTGACCAGTGTTACACGGCTGGGTATACCGGTTTGTGAATGCTTTATATCATTAGACTGAAATTTGCAGTATGTATGTATGTATGTATGTATGTATGTATGTATGTATGTATGTATGTATGTATGTATTTTAGATCCTCCTGAAAACAGCAACTCACGAAGAAGCCATCATTGGCTTATCAAAGCCGCAAGCTCAACGCAGTCAGTCTCTTACATTCATATTTAACGTCCATTATTATGAATTGTCAATTGTCAACAACTCTGTAACATGACGACAATCACATACATTAATCTTGGAGTGCCTCGAACTCGGGACCTTATGATTGAAAGGCACCGGTGTTAACCACTGAGCTAATATACTCCTTAAGTAGTACTAGTACTATAGTAAGTAGTAGTACTATAGTACAATATGGATGTACTACAAAATTGAACACAGTGAAGCCACTTTATTTGTTGGGTGTTGTGTGAGAGTTTGGATGTGTACTTGTTTCTAGGAGGTGTATGTGTGGTATAGTGGTGGGGGGGGGGGGGGATTCTGAGTTTTTTTTTGTAGTGATCGGTATCCTTTAAATCATTATATTAAAGGTCACGATTACTGCACCTTAATCTGCTATTAATTGCAATCATTGTCAGTCATCCTTCAAATTCAAACGCATTTTATACTGCCGTGAACCCACGAAGCATTTTGCTTCAATATGAAAAAACTCCTCAATGTCTATTGTAAATACTAGTTATTATTAGGAGGGATAACCTCTTCCAAAAGGTACGTTGTGATAACTTCTTAGCAATTTAAGCACGCAAAATAATTTGTACCAATATACTGATGGGCTCAGTTAAAACAAAAAGAAAAGTGTTCATTACAAAGGAAGGAAGGAACAGTGGGGTAAACGGTATGTTGAGAACAATTTCTGATTTTTATTGCTTTAATAATTATTGTTAGGATATTTATTTTTGTAATTTTTAGGATGCATTATTTTTGGCTGTAATATTTTTAAGCTGTAATAATTTTAAGTTGTAATATTTTATGCGATTTTGAAAAGTACTTTTGAGATCATTCTTTGATGTAAAGAGCTATATAAGAAAAATTATTAATATTATAACAAAAAAAAACACAAGATTGTGATGAGAGAAGCCCTGTGCCCTGATCACAGGACTGAGTCAATCTTCATCGAATGTGTTATGGTGGGCTGATAATGCATGATTTGTACTATTTTTTGTTGCTTTGTCTTCTATATACACAGGATCTTGAAGAGTTCATGCAATCGTCACGTGATCATGGTGTGATTGTGTTCTCTCTCGGGAGCTACACGACTCATCTACCAGAGCATATCATAATGGCCTACCAAACTGCTTTTGCCAAATTGCCGCAAAAGGTCGTCTGGCAGTGGAAGAATAAAACCCCGCCAAACAACTTGCCGTCTAACGTGAAGACGTTACCATGGTTACCACAAAATGACCTGCTAGGTATACTTTCGCGGTATGGAACGCGAAAATTATCATATATGAGATGTATGAAGAACATGTGTCAACGCACGTACGTGGTTGATATAAATATGTGTTGCTGATGTGAAGTGCTAGTTGTATACATGCATGACACTTCAGTTTAAGTCTCAGTTCAAAATATTAATAAACTTAGACCCATTCGGTGATGCCTTTGGCGTGAATACACATGCAAGACCGAAACTCTCAGAAATTTCTCAAAGAAGTATTTACATGCTTTAAACTGAGATGTAAGATGCATATATCATGACTGGTGACCATTTTAGCGTTCCATATATGTGGTTGCTTTTGATCAATCTTGTATGCTGTACATTAGGTGGCGTGCTACAATTAGTTGCTCGATTGACTTACACACTAAATTCGTCACTTCATAGCCTCTATAGAGCATAGATCGGAAGGTTTTCAACTGACACGTCATAATACCCGCTGTAATGAGCTATAAATGACACCTATATATGTAACCACGATGGCATTATGTTGAGCTCAAAAAGATTAACGTTTGGCATATATTAAGTCCACACCCCCTCCCCTCCCCCTTCCACCACCTCAACCCATTTGCTTCACCATTAGTAAGTTATTTCATCCTTTTCAACATCCAAGCATTAAAAGAACGGTGTTAACTGTAGAAAGAAAATGCCACAAAAAGGTCATTTCAATAGGTTAGGACTTTCCTCGCCAATGGTTAACATCTCAGGCGAATGTGCACTATACTCTTATCATTGCGTAACTCTATATACCCCTTTTTAACATTACATGTGAGTCGTTATGCACAAGCTTGCATGTAGACATGGGATATGAATGCTCTCGAACCCCCTACATGGTGAGTCGGCTTCGAAGACACCAGGACAATTAACCCCTCCTTTATTAAAACCTCTATCCGCCCCTCGATTAAGAAGCAAAGAGAGTATAGAACCCTTTCAATATTTTGGAATAAATAAAACAATGGCATATTAGAAACAATCAAATAAATGATATATTTGATGGTTGGTTATTTTACAATTGTTGCCATCTTAATTATAGGTCACAACAAGACAAAGCTGTTCATATACCACGGCGGGAATAACGGTCTCTATGAAGCCATCTATCACGGTGTGCCCATCATTGTGATGCCGATCCTACTAGATCAGTTCGACGTCGCTCAAAATGTCTTTGAAAAGGAAGTTGGATTGAAGATAATGATATCAGAATTATCGAGTGAACGAGTCAGTCAAGTAATCGAAGAAGTCTTAACAAATAACAAGTATGTACTCTATATAGAAAAATTCCAGTCGGTGCCCATACCACCTGCCCGGTCACCGACTATGGTAGGCCATACGGGAAATAATTGCTGATATAATGTCCATACGAATTAAACTTATTACCGGTAGTAATTCTATTTAATACCGCATTAATTCTCAGCCAATCACCATGTAGCTTCATATGCCGGTATTAGATAGAATTAATACGGACATTAAATAGAATTAATATGGGCATTATATCGAATTGTCGTGCCACAAATTGATTCAAGTTGCCGTATAGGGTGTCTTCGTAATATTCCCGCTCATACAACTTCAAAATCAAACTAAATCAGGGTTTGCAAATATATCGTCTGCAAACTCCATACAGCGATTCTTGCGCCAGAAGACGGCTACTTAGTAATTATGTTTTACCTCCATGGTAATTGCGGGACAAGTAAGATTATTGTTGGGTTGTTTATTCGATCGTGTTGTGTTGTGAGGAGGAGGGTGAGGGAGGGGTTGGGAGGGGCATTGTAACTATGTGGCGAACGAAGGTATGAAACAGTGGAGGGAGGAGGGGCGCAACAACCATCGGGGTTTGGGTTGTCTACCCCTTATTTATACGGAGGCCAAATTGGACTACTGATAGTCTACAGTACAGTGAAAAAACTTCCAGCTTCCCACCGGGATTCGAACCCGGGCCCCCCGTTTTATATGCAGACACCCTTACCCACTATTTATGATTCATATATCACCAATTTGACATCCTATAAAGATATAAATAAGTTTGATAAATGATTGAATTTACTAAGATACTTAACATATTGCTATTCATCGTTTTCCTGTTACAGGTACAGAGATAACATGAAGCGTCTGTCGACCATGTTTCGAGATCGACCGCAATCCCCCAGAGAGAGAGCTGCATTCTGGGTAGAGCATGTCCTAAAGTATGGATCAGAACATTTACGCACACCTGGTCATGACATGTCCTTTATTCAATACTATCTTATCGATGTAATTAGTTTCCTGTTTCTGAGTGTAACCATTGTTCTATTCTTGTTTTATCTAGCAATTAAATATTCCATAAAGGGAATGTGCCTTTTGTGTACATTAACAAGGAAACTTAAACGAGAATAATCTGTTTTTAAAATAACTGTTTCGACAAAAGGATGAGAGAATCAACGCTGACAATAATCTATATGCACGTATATTCTGGACACCTGTATAGGTATATCAGAAATAACAAGGCTATAGTTGCCCATGCGCACAAAACTATGGCATGTCACGTACAACACTCGATATATATATATATATATATATATATATATATATATATATATATATATATATATATTTAAGGTTTAATGAACGCCATATATATGATACGCTCACGCTCTCGTGTTAGGCCCCCATGCGCTTATATGCGTTTATTATGTTAGTACGCATTTTGCGTGTATCCGTTATTATCCAGAAGTTCCTGTTATGACTAAAACATATACCGTTGACATATACTTACTCTCGTCTTTTATGTTTCCAAGACATGGACTCCATGATTACCTTGAGGAATTGTTATATCGTAGTTCCTTGACAGCAGGAATCGATTAACCAACGGATCAGTTGTTTTGGGCTCAAGAGTCCCGATCGGTAAGGACCCCCAGAACAAGAAGGAGAAATAAGGATGTAAAAGGAGAAAGTAGGAATGTGACATATAAAGAAAGAAAGAAATGAAGAAAGAAAGAAAGCACAGGATACATGTATATAAACTATTTTTTCTTCGCTTTACTTTACTTAATACAGGGTATAGCAAAGTATTAATCAGTTGAAAACTAAATTGAAATCTTTGCATTGTAATTTTATATGTTTATATCAACATATTAACTTCTCGTCTGGATTGAAATATATAGTCATATAGGCATACTACGCATTTTCGTGTATGGCTATATATATATAAATATATATATATATAAATTATACTTTTGTTAATGAAATGGAGTAAACGACACTAGGCAAATGAATATATATAATTGAAAACGTAATGAGTTTGAAAATTGAGAACAGTGGAAAACCTTCCAGCCTCCACCGGGATTCGAACCCGGGCCTCCCGCTTTATGCGGACACCCTAACCACTAGGCTATGGACGCAGCGGTTCGAAACCGGTAAGAAAGGTCGTAATTCCACTGTAGACGTTTGTCACCTGTATCGAACAATACTAGTTCTGTTTTTGGTGACATATTTGCCTTACTCTACAGATCAAACATGATTCTAACCAACTCGAAGTCATTTGTGATTCCTAAAGCCGGATCTCGAAAGAGATACTTTCAACAGACTTATTACGTTTTCAATATATATATATATATATATATATATATATATATATATATATATATATATATATATATATATATATATATATATATATATATATATATATATATATATATATATATATTCAAAACGTAATGAGTCTTGGTGAATGGTCACCATGCATTGCCAACACATTACACACGAATTAAACAAGGGGCAAGGGTCAACATCTCCCAAAGTAATCAAACAATTAATAAGTAACTAAAATAAGTATGAAAATATGCGATTAAAAACAACAAAGATAATCAGTAAGGGTGACACAGCAATAATGAAATACGGCTTGAGCAAATTTCAACCTGATCACCTCATATACAGAGTGAAATATATGGTACATCCCATATACCTGGTCGGCATGACAGCAAGTTAACTATTACAGTATTAATGTAAAGTGAACCTTCCGAGACGTAGACATTAATATGCAACTGAATGCTTAATATACGACCAACTGACTATGTTACTCATACAGCAATAACACAGTGCTCCACAAATAAGTGAAACTGTCTATCCCTATTCGGCATAGCATTATATATATATATATTAGAAGCTGATTGCCCTAGTTCCACTACGAACATATCCAAATAGAGGAGAGTGATTAACTCTAAATCATAACTCTAGAAACTCTAAAAATATAAATATCAGACACACAAAGCCCGAAAATTATTGAACATATAGTAACTTCATGTCGCAAAATATAGCACCAGATTGCATCTAAGGACCCTTAGTTAACCAAAAAGTTCTCAGGGGGCCCCTCTCCCCAGGACAACATTCAAATAAACACTGTGCCCCCTAATTAAGTGCTGTACCCTCCGTGTGCACCCCACCCCTTAGATTGAATTGTCTGGCGACGCCACTGAATTCGACTGTTATAATCCGTCGGTTAAGTTTTTACCTAAACATTTCTAAAGAAAGCAACCTATGTGTGCCGTCAGTCCTCCTCCTTCCCATCGCCAGGTTCTGTTCTGATTGACTGCAGATCTTCCTTCCCCTACCATATTAATCTATATCGAGTATATGAGCTTTTCAAATTCACACCACGGACGTAATTCCGTGACTAACACGTGCAGTACTCAGTTTCAACCACTGATCTGTACAGATCAGTGGTTTCAACATGGAGCTATAAACATATAGCTCCATGGATTTCACACAAGTTCCGATCTAGCTTATTCATTTAGCTGTAATTCCACACAAAAATGACAACCTTAATTGTTACCGGTAACATCCTGGGGAAGTCGATCGACTCGAAATTGCCACTGTAATGACTGCTAGGTTCAAACTTAGAAAGGTTCGAGTCGCACTTAGTTCAATGTGTTATGATCAGTTGCAAGGTAGTTCCGACCTTACTTCTCCGCAGTGATCTGAGAGACATCGTATCAAATTACCCATTTATGGTAAGACTAAGATATTATAAATAGTTTTGTTCCTTACATGATTGTGATTCACGCATGTTCAAATCAATTTACTTCTCGCAAGGCCTTGCCAAAACGTCAGACTATTTGTTGTTGTTTTATTAGTGGTACCACTACCAGCACACAGATCTGTACGGTTTTGGTACTACTGACTGTTTTTCATCAGAGGGTTACTCTAACGTTAATCAAGGCATATGGCTATTCTACCGTAAAACTACTAGGATGGTGACTTCGAAGTTCGCCCACTTAAGACTTAAAACACCCCAAAACTAAATCTTCTGGTATAAATCATTTGAAAATATACTTCATATGGTGGGAGAATTTTGTTATAGTACGATACACGGCCAAACTTTCTTTCCTGCAAACTGTTTTCACGTTGTTTTCCAAGAAGATTCTTCGTGATTGTGGAACTGGTATTTCTTGCTAGAGTATTGCGAATTTCGGCCACGCAACCTACAGTGTGGCGCTGGTAAAAATTGGTGGCGCTGTTGCTCTTTCAGTAATTATAACAGACTTCATAGATCTTCGTCATTTTATTGACAAATATGTAAGTAATTTCTTGCACACGGGTCATTTTGGAGAGAAAATAACTGTAGCTTCGTACTTTTTGGTGAAATTTGGCTCTTCCTGTAGGTTTTCATGGTGAAAATCGTGTATTTCTTAGGGTGCCCGAACTTCGCAGTATGGCGAACTTCGCAA
Source organism: Apostichopus japonicus (assembly GCF_037975245.1). Taxonomy (NCBI): domain Eukaryota; kingdom Metazoa; phylum Echinodermata; class Holothuroidea; order Aspidochirotida; family Stichopodidae; genus Apostichopus; species Apostichopus japonicus. The sequence continues at coordinate 14,517,520 of NC_092562.1, read as the reverse complement.
TACTGACTATACTAGGAAATACGTAATACTAATATTAATAATCAATACAAAAAGGTCACGCACTACGGTGATGTACGAGAACGTTGAGTTTCGAGTTAAAATACTATCCTTTGATTTAAATTTATTATTAAATACAATAAAGAAGAACTAGAAAGAGTAATATTGGGATGCTTCTTTACATTGGACACAAACACTTAAGAAATGGGGGCCGTGTCATTCCACCATAGAAAATGTGATCTTTCCGCCATAGAAAAAGTGCCATTCTGCCATGTTACTCAGATGGCTGTAAAGCCCTTTTGTATGGCAGAAAGAGCACATTATTGTGGGGGCACTGTAGGCCTATTTGCACTGTATACTGCTTCGCTTCACACTATCTAGGCCCGCAAAATCCACAAAAATAGATCAACAATCAAAATCGGTCTTTTTAATTAACAAATATACCTATGGCGGAATGGCACAGGAACCTTTTGAACTGTAGTATTGAAAGGAGAAAACATCATTTTCTTGTATACTGAATGAATTTCAAAAATTAATTCAACCATTTACTAAAAGACAGAGTTAACACATTCCTAAATTTTGGAAAGTCTTTCTTTTCCTTGAATTTTTTCATGCCAGGCCTAACAACAAGTGTAAGCCTAGCCTAGGCCTAAATATACCATTGGCCCAGGGCTTTGTCAGTTTGGTGGAATCTGATGATGCATCATGGAAATCATATACAGTAGTTGGAGGATGAACATTAAACCACAGAGCAAAATCAAAGAGATCATCATTACCTTTGACCTTTAAAAGAGCAGTCATTGTCTTTTGCATCACAAGTTAACCAGACCATACTTCTGTACTTTGCCAAGTTAAAAATGCCATTGAGACGATCTGCATGATCTAACAAAATGGGAAAAGATCGCTGAAATAATGAAAACTAAACCTGCCAACCAGTGATCTAATACCTAGAGCATGTTGAAAGGAGTCGTATTAAATGAGTAAGCCAGGGATCTGCCTTACTTCCTACATATGCCTTCAAATTTTTAATGAGTATGGGGGTCATCTGAGAAAACCCAACTTATCTGTTCGGACAATCAGAATCAGCTCTGTAGACTTTCCTGTTCGGACAATCAGAATCAGCTCTGTACAATCAGGCTGTGCGGCGATTGACCAAATGTTGACATCAGATTCAGATTGCATGTAACAAAATACATCCAGAAAGGTAAAATGATAAAATTGTTATCACCCCCAAAACTTGCATGAGCACTATCCACCAATCAGCACATCTCTCTTACGGTGTACATATTGGTCAATGTTTTTTCTTCTTCGGACAACCAAAATGTACTGTAAGACCCTGTTGTCCTAGCGACAACCAGAAAGAATCCGAAATAATTTGCCCCGCCATGGTTGGCTGTAAAGTACTAAAAATCTTTGCATATAGTTTGTTCATGTTGCATTTCTGGCATTCATGCAGTCCCATTAATGTTGAGTTGTGTAACTCGTTCCTTGTGAGCAATGTATATAACAGGAGGACCTAAGCATACATATTAACTTATGTAGCCTAGCAAAGTAATATATTTTGTAGCTTAGGCTATCCAGTTATATCTACTGTACAGGTACCCCAATAAACAAGTGAAGTAATGGTCCATATAAAGCTAATCAGAATTCTATTGTTCTGATGTGAGATCTCCAGTTTTCTTAATATTGTACACATGTTTACAGAGCATTGTGTATCTAGAATGAAGTCTACACTCAATATTTGGACTTAACCTCCAGCTTGAGCAGCTCTTGGCATTGGGTCATCCATTTTACCTAAAACTGATTGAGTTTTTTTACAAATACCATCGGTTGGTCATGTACAAGGAATCTCCATTTTCCTATTGCCAATTTAGCAATGTTACATTGGCTTTGTCAACAAAAAGTTGGTTAATGAATGAGCCCTGTACTTAACAGTAAAGTCTAGATTATTATCAAAAAGATCACAAAAGGAGAGTTCAGCCTTCAAAGAACATTTGCCACTTTGACATCGCAGATCACCTACTGCTGTGATTCCTACTACTAGGAAGAATTGAGGAATTAAGCAAGCCAAAACTAGGTTATAATCAATAAACCATATCTTCAGACAAGAGATGACATGGGATTTCAACTAACAGTGTGGAATATTTTTCTTTAAATATTGTCTCAGTCTGGCACCAGAAAATCCCTTTAATGTTTAGTTGATTCCATTTTTCACACTTTTACTAGTTTAACTTGTTATTATTATGATTACATAGGCAGTCACGAATAAGAAAGCAAAATTGAAAAATTGACTAACTGTGCTTTTGCATAATTTTTATGAAATGAAAAGTTGGCTACTTTTAGTTTCAGTATGCTTTTCAACTACTGTACAATATAATTTCACTTTGGTATCAAACAGCATTTTCAGAAAAAAATTGTAAGAATTTGATATGTATACCTAAAGCTGCTTTAAATATATGACCAACAGGTTACAGTGAACATTTTCAACTGAATAATTTATAAGTTGCACTCTTGATTCGATTAAGCTGGTACTGGCTCTTGAAGGAATCCTGAAGTACTGGCCTGTACAGGACGTAACTTGGTATGACATAGAACATAATATTCGTGAGGATATTTGAAGTTGGGTGACATGGTGTCTCTCAAACTCCCTGATGTACTGTGTACTGTGTAGTTAATGAAGGTTAAGTATATATCTAGATAGATACAGTAGTAGCTCTATTGAAGTCATACTAGATTATTATGCTCATGGAATGAACACGTGAACATTTAATTATACAAGAATTATGTGCAGCCGATGTTTTAATAACAGATTTTGTTCAGTAAAGCACACTTGCTGTGTCTATTTTTTCTTTGTTTAAACAGATTATGTACACCAGCTGTGCTACTTCTGTAAAATACAGCTACTTTTATGGATTATATAATTATAATATTTGGCATTCTTGTCAGTAATTGATGCTGAAATCCCATACAGTAATCACTGTACACTGTAGCACTAGCTATGCAATTTACAGTCTTTTGACCGTCAAGTAGCAATTCAAATAGTATAGGATTAATTGATCCAATTCTTATTTTTTATAAGTATTACCATTTGATTTGTATTGCTTTTTAGTGCTTGATAGGTAAACATACCATACACAGTATATGAGGAAAATTTTTGAAGTGTTTTTAAAGTTGACCTTTAATCAGTATCTTGAATCAGAATTGAATTAACCCGAGTGACACAAGTTGCCAGTGTAAAAGTCTAAAAAAATGGATTATAAATAATTCATCCCTATTTCCTACAGTTTGATATGCTGTAGTAATGTAGCAGGCTTTCAGTAAAAGCAGACAAAAATTTTTTTTTTTATGTGTGTGAGGTTGGAAATTTAAGCTTTTAATGTGCTAAGTGGGAACTATTTGTCCATGGCCTATTTGCAAAGTGCACTGATGCAGTGCCACTTGAGGAACCTTTTAATAAAATGTGTGAGTAAACTGGTAGGGAGTCCTTTTGATTTAACAGCAAAATTAAAGAACATTTTGGGAATTGGAAATTACTTTAAGATGCCTTTAATGTCGATACTGTACTGCAACACAGCAATAACCTAGCACTGCACAAGTTGTACACTCTTGCTCATGCTTGGAACCTTGAAATTTGTAACAACATTTCTCTTAACCCTTCTCTTTCCCTTACGAGGGGATCAAGTTCTAGTTTGTTCTCATACTCATCCCAGTTTTAACCATGGCGGTAAAAAACAGATGTTTAAACCTACTGGTTACTCTACAAGTGTGGAATGGTGATTGAAACTAAGTACTATGTGAATATCACATGGCATTGTTAGCATGCAGGGATGTGCTCAGGAATATCTGAGTGCCGGGCGGATTTGTGCAGTAGTGTGATCCACGCCCCAGAGGAGGGTTCTAAGGGGTGGGGTGTCCCCCTCCCCTTTGGATTTTTTTTGCAAGTAAGCTAAGGGGACAAATGGTGCAAAATCTTTTTCCTATTCCGGATCTAACTTCTGTGCCAAGAATCCTCCCATATTTTGGTAATTTGGTAAAAGTCTTTAAATTAATCATCAAAACTAGTGTGGGGCAGAAATGTTTAAAATACTGTTTGTGCCGGGCGGCATTCAGAACTGCCACTGGAAGCAGCAGCCCGAAGTGAGCACATCCCTGATCGTGACACTAACCGTAAGGAAGCAATCCAACAGATTTTAATCACGGATCATAATATGCACTTCAATGAAACGGCAGTCTATTCACAGGCAATATTATGAACTTAGTTTTATAATCAATTTGTACTGTAATTTGGCAGGAACTTTGACCCCCTGGGGAAGAGAGAGAAATATATACAATACTAGTATCTGACCAACTGTACTGGGAGCAAATTTAGTTCGTTCAAAATTTGTACTCGTTTTGTCAGCTTAAGAATTAATCATACTTTGGGTTGTTCCATTATTCATTATCTGTTGAAGAAATATTGATAAGATCCTTGAAAATTGGCTGCGTCATGGTAAAATCTCACCAGTGATCATGCCTTGCATCATTCATTAAATACAAAACTGTGTACATACATACTGTACTTATGATGGTATTGATTTTGTTTCTGCTTGAATGAACTTGGGTGTGTATATGAGCCGTGTAGTACTGTACCAGTCACAGAGGACTACTACCAAGTATATACTATGATTCCTGTTATGAAATATATAACAAGAAAAGAAAAGAAACTAAAAAATTAGAAAAAAAAATGTGCATTATAAGTCGTATTATTATCATTATTTCTATTAAAGACAATTTTCAAAAGTACTATTCTGTGGGGTTTTGATATTTTAAATTATTTTCAAACAAATAGGAATCTTGAATAATTTGAATTTGTCTCTTTCTGTTTGCTGTCAGGGATGCAGTGATTAAATTATATATATATATATATATATATATATATATATATATATATATATATATGATACTATACGATACAATATATGATCCTGTACATATTATGATATCATATATGACACAGCACTATTGCACTGCACACTTAACTGTAGGTATGTCAGTACCAGCATCACAGTTTGGGAAAGTTTTAACTTGTGCACCAAAATCATTTTACAGACATTGAGGAGGCTTTAATGTAAATACTAAGTATGCATGTCTCGATTCAACGAAATACGTTAGATTACTAATGAAGATGAAGAAAGGGTGACCGCAATTTGACTCTCTAGAAGTTTCTCATATATATGGCAGGCATATATCATATCTCATATGCAGTATGGCAGGCATATCATTTCTTTCAACTTTAGACAGTACAATAGATGTGTAATATTAATGAATAACCCCAATTAAGAACAAGCAACAAATACTGCATTAATACTCAGACTTATATAATATATATTACACCAACATGAATCAAAACTAAAACAGACATTAGCATGTGAAAATCTTGCCTCGCTTCCCTTTGCATGCCTCAGATTCCTTTATTAAGACCAACCCAGTTACAATGCACCAGTTTCACACTTGTCACCCTGCATACATGTATTAACTGTATACTTAACACTATAAAACTGCACAAAACTCCAATATTACACCAAGTTACCCAAATATGATAGCCAATAATTTACTTAGAGAGACAAACAATACCCATGAATTAAAGAAAAACACATATATCTGAAATTTAACTGACTCATGGACAATCCTTGAACATCTATTCAGTGGATGATATTTTGCCAACCATAAACTATATGGTCTTTCAAAGCAGGTGTCACTGTTGCATGACATGTAATTCTCAATGCAACTCATAGAAAACACCTTTCATATAGGAAGAAGAACTGCACACTAAACTACTGTGGAGACTCATCTGACCTCAAAACAAGCTTCCTCTCCACTATGGTTATGAACCCATTGAACCGAATCAACGGTTGGAAATTTTGAATATCAAAGCAAAACTTGCCTACTCTGATTAAACTAAGTACTGTTAGTCGTATTGTAAGCCATGGCTCTTGGTTCATTTCAACATGTGCTAACTATAGTCAGCATGTCAAGCCATGGTCAAGTGTCAACATCTTAATAAAATCTGAAGGCATGTTAAAGTTTTGCTGTATGGGCCTCAAATATGCTAGATATTCAAATATGGTCACCTTTGGTCAAAATTCTTAAACTGTTTTTATCACAATCTTCGAGGAAATTTTCCTCACTGGGACATTCAGTCATCTTGTGTGTTCCTTAAAAATGTCTGAGAACAAGTTTGAGAGTAAAGACCTCCAGGAAAGTACTTTATGAAAACTTCTAGCAATTATAGCGTGGTCTATACTTGACTATCTTTAAGTTAACAGTTTTACATACTCAATATGTCCACAGTGCACCCCAAGACAACATGCCGACCTTACAATTACAGTAGAAAATGCCTTGTCTGCACATAGGGGATTTACCAAAATCCATCAACGTAAACTTAATGCACAGTTTGCTTGTATTGATCACAATGAGCAAAATTTCCCTTCACTATATTTTTTTCAGAATAGCGTTTGATTAATATTGTTTATCTCAAATGGTGGTTGCAATACTAATTGTATGCACACTGTACGGTGTGCATGGTATTATTATCATATCCATGTGTATTATATTTATGCAAATTTGTTTTACAATCTCCTGATTGCGGATACCTGATTGCGGTTAAAGGAAGTGCCACTGAAGTTCTTGGAGTGGAACGTACTATTGAAATGCAAGTTAGCAATTTCTATTAAGCAATTTCTAGGTAAAATTAAAAAAAATAACTTCCAGAATATGTCCTATTTGAAACCGGCACTGTACACTTTATGACAATGAATAACGTACTGGTACCTATTCTGTGAATGATAGAAAAAAGAATAACCGTCTTTTGTACCAGTTTAAGTGCCTTAAAACTACACTGTAAACGCTGTCCTAGAAACCAATTTGTTACTATTGCATTGATTGTGAATTTCAATTGTAATGTTGTATTTTACTATAATATATATGCAGTGCACTACAGCACCATGCAAATATTCAGAATCAATCATATGACCAGGGGTTATGTCTATAAATATTCTGTATGCCATTCATTGTTTAAAATTATCTTTGGTGTCCATCTTTAAATGAAGTCTAAGGTCACTGGCAGTCAATGTTTAACTGCATATTGATGAAGGATAACTCATCGCTATGGACACAAAATCTTTTTTTTACTGTATATTAGTAAATAATACCATATAGCTAGGCCCTACAGTTAGTTTCTTTTATCAAGATAAATATTTACTAGATTTAATAAAACAAAGATGAATTATTAGAGAATCGTGTGTCCTTTTGTGCGATATTAAATATACAGAGATTGATATAAATAAATCCAGAGACATACAGTACAGTGTGGTAGTATGATTGTCAAGTTTGTGCAGTGAAAAATACTTCATGACCTTTATTGGCTACCTGTCAAACTGCGTATTTATTACAAGGTACCCCTGTTAACCTTTAAATGTATTCATGGTATTGCGCCACAATACTTGGGTGAACTTGTTCAAAGTTATACCCCAACTCGCCGTCTGCGCTCTAGCACCCAATCATTGCTCTCTATGTACCCTGTGTCAACTAAATGTTATGGCGAGCGATCTTTCCAGTACACCTCAACCCTCATTTGGAATAAACTCCCACTCAACATAATGAATGTTGTGTCTGTGGAGCTGTTCAAAACTGTTTTGAAGACACACCTGTTTTCATTGTTATAATTGTTATATTTACTCTTATTGTATATTGTGTACATATCTTCCACTTTCTTTTGTACAGCGCAGACGAGACTTTATTTTAAGTTGCCCTATATAAGAACTGTTTATCATTGTTATTAATTGATGTCGAGGTCAGACTGGTCTTACTGTATCATGTAGCACAGCTTCAGATTCATGGTAATGAGAGCACATGTTATAGAAGATTAGTCAGAGTTAGGTTTTGGATGCAGTAAAGTAGTTATTTACTTCGCTCCTCTCTTACCTGTCTCCCACTCCACATCTGCACTTTCCTATCTACCTAACTACACACTGGAAACGTTTAGCACTGCACCCTTGCTGACTGGGCACCGACCACTCACACCTCCTTCTGAATCTACCACGAACAGTGGGAAGAAACTACACGCTTTTGGTAGTAATCCTTCCGGAGCAAATTTCATTCGTTTCGCAGGTGTCTGTTTTCAAAATTTCAAGATGCACAATACAGTGTGCAATAGTTCAAAACTTCAGGAAATTACTGATTAATATGCAAATTATTTTTCCAAAGTAGGCAAAAATTTGCAACAATCAGAGCCCTCTTATGTGCAAAGTAGACCTTAGATCTATTAGATGGTGATGAATGTATTGCATACATGCCATTGGGGTTGCAGCTTTGTGCCATAAATCACACAGAGGCCTACTGTACAGTAGTACTGTATGCTGGATATCCCATACAGACTACAGTACTGTGCATAATGCTTTATACAGCAGCATGAGTGCTTAGTTTAGTTTAGTAGAAAAAAAGGATCAGGAGGGACACTCAAGTCCCCATCAAGGACCCTATAGGAGAGGAAAAAAAACTGAAGACACAAACACTCAGACCCGATTACAATGCTGAAAGTGCTTGTCCAAAGCATTCTTAAACCCATTCACACTACTTGCAAGTACAACTTTCTCAGGCAAACCGTTCCACCCATTCACCACCCTTTTAGAATAAAAGTTATGCCGAATATTAATCCTACTTTGTGACTTTTGGAGTTTAAGACAATGACCTCTGGTACAACTACTATATAAGCAAACATGAAAAAGTCGATAAAGGATAAATTGTCAAAACCATACACAATCTTGAAAACCTGAATCAAGTCACCGTGTAACCTCCTAAGCTCCAGTGTGGTGAGATTCAACAGTTGTAACCGCCTATAATAAGGAACACTCTTTAAGGAACTAATCATGCTTCATGAATATTACAGAGTTACAAGTGTATAACACTATTATGGACACAATTATGGACACTTTAGATACAGACATGCTTGCATCCCACTAATTTGTTGTGACCTATTCTTAAGGTTTTTATATTTGTAAAGTTTTGTAATTTTCAATCATTGTTGCAATTTTGTGGACTATTAAAGATCATAGATTCATTTGTTTTCAGCTACTATACCTTGTCATTTTCTTTTATAGTGGAGTACATTCCCCCCCCCCCCCATAAATGCCTTAAACTCATGATCACCATCCCACCGCTGCAACCATACATACCATTGGTGGGATCACCTGATATGAAGGCCAGGAACTGATGGTATTGTGTTAGCAGTTGACTACAGTACTTGCACACAGACAAATCACAATCAGTGTTGCTTTTCATGTAAGCACTCTAATAAAACCATAATATATTGCTCAAATTCTTGTTGGACACAAAACAGCACACAGTGCTGGTTATAAAATGGTATTAAAAGTAGCTTCTCTGAAGTGTGCTAACCTCCTACTGTGCTGGTTTTATTTACAGTGCAACGTCCTTTCCCTCTGTTACTGTATGAACTGTACAGTAAGTGTTCATCTTGTGTTACAAGTAGATATAGCAGAGTCTGTTGAAAGTATTATTTCCAGATCCGGCTTTAGAAATCACAAATGATTTTCGAGTTGGTTAGCATCATGTTTGATCTCTTAGAGTAAGGCAAATATGTCACCAAAACATAACTAGTATTGTTCGATACAGGTGACACACGCCTACAGTGGAATTACGACCTTCCAATACCGGTTTTGAACTTCTGGACATACAATCAGCGTCCATAGCCTAGTGGTTAGGGTGTCCGCATATAAAGCGAGTGGCTGAGTTCGAATCCCGGTGGAGGCTGGAAGTTTTTTCATTGTTCTGGATTTTCCAACTCACTACCTTTTAATATATATTTAACATATGAAGTCCTAGAATGTTTGAAAAGATTTTTCCCTGAACTCTGATGATGACTGTACGTACTTTTCCAGTAATAATTTCACTTCCCTGTCTCCTCACAACATGTGCACTATTACTCTACCTCACAGTATTAGCCCCCATACTTTACCTTGTATGGGGGCTTCCTTACAGTTTGCAGTGTTAACAGCATAAGAAGTTGTATGTGTCTACTTAAATAAGGATACTGTGTATATTCCTATGTTTGGCAATGCTGTAGTTTTGTACCCAATAATTGCAACTCATATAATTATGACACACAACTGGCCAACTCATATTCATAATTATTCATAATTCATACAGTACATGTAATCCAAAATCTATTTATGTTTGCTGAGTCATTGAGTGTAAAATATACTGTATGAATATATACTGCACATGATGATGTTACAGAACTTCAACATGTAGGAGGCTGCATATCCAATCTTTATCGATTAATTGACAGAATGGTCCTCAGCCTGTTCAAACTCTGCTGTTCTACCCTAACATACTGTATGTACATATTAAGCATGATTTTACTCAGCATACAGTACATATATAAACAGGAAAAAAAATCTCTACCAAAACTTACTGTGGGTTAATACAACGGTATTACCACAGTGTGTAAGAGAACTGTTTGAAATTAATTTACGTCACAAGATGGTGATGATTCTCATTGTCATTCTTTCTTTCTGCTTTGGTTTTCACTCGACTGATCTTCTAGTTTGTTATAATTTAATGCTCACATACAGTACTGTATGGCTTTCCAGAATTGATGTAACTTTTCATAATATTGTAAGTAGACATTTACTGTATGTACAGTATTTGCTGTATGTATACTGTATATACTGCACTGTACATACACAGTACTGTATATACAGTACATGTATGTGTGTAAATAGCTATTATTGCTATGATACATTTGTTTGAGTACTGTAACATACTTGGACGAAATTGAAATTTAGGATGGATCACATCAGGAGGACATAGAAGATGCGCAAGTCAAGGCAGATGAAATAATCAAATTGGGGGGAAAATTGGGAAGAGGTTTGAAGAGAAAAACAGTAATCATGAAAGATATAAATTAAGTTATTGTGTATTAAGATATTACTTTAAGCCACTAGCTAGTCATACCTGTATATTTGCATTTTTGAATTATTTCTGACTTCAGAATTCTCAATTGAACAGAAATATAAGTGGTATATTATTGCATGGATAACCTCTTAAACACCATCGCCAATTCATATGATTAAGTTAGGTTGCAAAATACAGATTTACACTCCAAGTAATATGATGGAAGTGTTGTAAAGGTCTGTAGATCAAGTATTTAGGCATTTGGTTCTAATTTAATAAATTGAGCAACAACAAAAAAACGTTATCTTGTCCTCTAGTATTTGGGAGATTTCAATGATCAAGGCATTGTTCACATTTGAGAATCTAAGGGAGATCAGGTTCTTGCCTTCCCTTGAAGAGGTGATATATTTGAAGCTGACTCAGGATTGTGTCCACATTTGAGAATGGGGTGTGGTTCAGTGTTAACATGAAAGAGAATTATGCAAACGCTGAAAGGTCACAATGATTGTTGACAAATCAAGTTAGCTATTTAAAAGGGAGCCTTCAGTCTCACTGTCAGTCTGTGTTTATGTGGAGGTGACTTGGCAAAAATCAGCATTCACACTTCAATTGTGATCACTCTAGCATGACCAGGATCCTTCCAGAAAGGGATTATCCTGTTTGTAGTGTCTGATCCTGAGTGAAAGGTGTTAGTGTTGTCTTTGTTGACTTTGTTTTCACCTCTTTCTACAGGATCACTGGTGGGGTTTTTGAGTGTTAGTGTTGGACTATATATATTTTTGGTTCCTTGCTTTAGCAAAAGGAACCAATGCAGTCAGGTTGGCGTATGTGTGTGTGTATGTATGTATGTATGTGTGTATGTATGTATGTATGTATGTGTGTGTGTGCGTCTGTGACACATGCTTGGGTACGCTCTATCTCAATAAGGGAATGTTGGATTGAGGCCAAACTTGGACTATAGATCTGCCATATGGAGAAGGTGTGCCCTATTGTTTTTGGTGCCCACAAAGGTCACCAAAGGTCAGTTATGGTCCAAAAACCGAAAATATT